>NC_079192.1:191248393-191425893 GCF_029499605.1 Hyla sarda | reverse complement strand
TGCATTTTTCCTGCCTTTAGCCTGGCTTCGAGCAAGCAGGGCCAGACCTGACAAGCGCCGCGGCGCTCTGCAGTCTGTATGGAGCGGGCTCCCGACTCGTGCCCGCTCCGTACTCTGCAGCCCTCGGCTGTGGAAACTTGCATCCTCCGAATGCAGAGTAGAGGGAGGGGCGATGAGAAGCTGTGTACTTCCTATCTCCCCTGCTTTGCCTTCTTTCTCCCCGTGCAGACCTGCGTCCTCTGCCTTCGCTCCACACAGCTCTAGCTTCAGAGAGCTGAGGGGAGGAGCGGACGCAAGTCTGCACGGGGCACAGGTTTCCCCCTCACACCGCTGCTAATAGCCAGCATGCGGCGCTCAGCAGTCTGTATGGAGCGGGCTCCGGACTCCTGTCCGCTCCATACTCTGCAGCCCCTCGGCTGTTTTCAGTAGCCGGGGGTCGCCGCTAATAGCCAGCATGCTCCCTGATGGGCTCCCCTTGTCTACATCTCCCAGCTATGCAGTGGCTGGACCAGGCTCTATCAATGGATCGCAGAGCACACAGATCAATTGAGTTCAATAGAAGTTATCTGTATGAGGAATCTAATGATTCCTCCTAAAAGTATAATAGTGTACATAAAAAAATTAAAAGTTTTAATAAAAGTTTAAAAGACACACGTTAACACCTTTTATGTTAAAAGTTCAAAACACCCCCTTTTCCTATATAAAAACATGCAAACATAATAAAAATAAACATATTTGGTATCGCTTCGTGCGTAAATGTACGACCTATTAATATATATCATTATGTATCCCGTACGGTAAATGTAAAAAAAATAAATACCAAACCACAGAATTGCAATTTTTATAATATCCCCAGATAAAAAGGTAAAAAGCGATTTTAAAAAGTCAGATCAATACCAAAATGGTACCGATACAAAAACAGATTATGGCGCAAAAAATGAGCCCTCATACAGCCTGGTATGCGGGGGAAAAAATAACTACAGGGGTCAAAAAATGGCAATTAAAAAAGATTCGAAAAAGTTCTGAATTTTTAAATTTGTAAAACATGACGTAAACTATAGAAATCTGGTATTGCTGTAATCAGGCGACCTAAAGTGTCAAACTAACATGTTAGCTCAACCACAAGGTAAATGGCGTAGAAAAGAAAAACCACCAAATCTGCAAAATTATCTTTTGCTATTTAAATTTCACTTCACCTAATATATATTTTTTTGGTCCAGAGAATGTTATTGAAAAATTAAAAAGGTATCATTATAGTAGATAGTTATGGCTATTATAGGGAAAGGAGGAAAAAATTAGAGCGTAAAAGGGAAAATTGGCCTGGACAAATGGATCGTCATGAGGGACAAGTAGATTTTGCTCCACTTTAGTCCCGCGGACAAGTAGTTTTTTTTAAATAAAATTTCCACACCCCTGTGTATATACACAGGGGTGTGGAAATTTTATTTAAAAAAAACTACTTGTCCGCGGGACTAAAGTTTTAGCCACCACACTACCTAGATATGTTCCCTGTAAACCATTGTTACCTGCACATGGCTCCTGTAGCCCCTGTTGTTTTTTTGTGTCTGGTTGATATTCTTTGCCATCCTTCCTCCCCTTGTCTACATCTTCCAGCTATCAATGGAGCTCTTCCAGCCAGCTTGCTCTCTGAGAGCAACCCCCACCCTCCTGCTCTGAGCTGCAGGGAGAGGTTCAGGGTCTGATTGGCTGAGGCTGCACACACCACCCAGTATTCAGCACTAAAAAGAGCATGACTTATCAGTACAGGGCAGAAACCACATGGTCTGTGTCTCTCGGGAAGGTGGACACTGCATTCAGAGTCGACAGACACAGTGGATGGCTTGATGTTGTCATTCCCTCACTTCATGCATATAAGTGAAAGAGGGGCAACTGCTCTATATAGCTAATGAATTATATTTAGACAATTAGGTTGATAGGGAAATTATGGGGTATTGGTTCAATTCCCCAGATTACCCCTTTAACAGCATATGTAATCTTTAAAAAAAAATGTTCTTCCTTTTCATAGAATTGGCACTTGCGTTCTTGTTCAGTCTGAATGCATTGGTTGACTTCTGGAGGTACTTCAAATACACTATGACCTCGCCAAATCTTACACTAAGTCCCTCCCAGCAAAAACTTCTTGGAGTTCAATATTCATGTGAGTATAGTGTGTTTTTTTTATTTATTTTTTCTCTTCTCTTCTTGTTAGCCACAAACCTTTTATCAGAGATAAACTACCACCAGCCAAGGGAGCCCTGGCATTTTTTTACCCTCATTGCAAGTACCTGCACGTGAGAGCCATAATTGGGTGTATGGAGGAGTTTGTCCTACAGCTATCTAATGTATGTAGCCAGAAATGGATGGATGAAGAGGCAGAGAGAGAGAGAGATCTATGCACTGAAGAGATTACCTACATTACCCATGCTGTCCCATTGTTTTAATAATAAAAAATGTTACATTTTCACATGATGAAACATTCTATTTCAAACCCTTTTTTGCCAGACAGAGGCCAAATGATGAAACCCTATGGACACATGTTTAGCATGTATGTTGGAATTTGTCATTAGAAAATAATCTATTGTTTAAATCAGGTTTTTATGTTGGCTAAGAATTTTTGATTTATTTTTTTGTCTAATTTTTTATATACATATATTTATAAAAATCCTAAAATATTGCTCTTTCCATTCTGGTCACTAGGTCTAAAACTAAGCTGAAATTAGTTGGGACACCAGCCTGTGTCAAGAAAATTAATGAAATCTGCTAGGTGCTTCTCCTGGGTAGTTTTAATGCAGCTTGGAATGTAAGCTGACATTTCCTGTTTTGTTCAGAGCACTTACCAGTAATGCCTTGTACAGACAAGGAGTACAGTTAACGGTGACACCATTTTTGCTCAACAATCCCCTCCACGTAAAATTACCTCTAAAAAAGTGACAATTCATCTAAAAGGGCAACTCCTGTCCATGGGTCCTGCAGTAAAGCATATCATTGAATGCGGCTAAAAAGCGCTCAGCAGAGCTATAGGAGGCAATTTTTTTCCAAGTAATTTTCGTGAAAATTCCGTGCAAAAACAGTGATGAGCAGAAACATTTTTTACAATTGAGTTCTATGGTATTCCGCTTGCAGAATGAGCATGCTCTTTCTTCAAGCGAAAAGTAATTCCGCAAGCGGAATTTCCACAGTGTGAACGAAAGAGCAAAATACATTAAGGTCTGTGGGAAGAAGAGATGTTGTATTTTTTTTCAAGTGGAGAATTCATGAGGAATTACTCGAGTAAATTCCTCAGTGTAAATGGACCTTTATATGTACATCCTGTGAATTCAAGGATGTTAATGTTTCTAAGTATAGAGGCTAGGTTCAGGGGTGTCAAGGGTTAGAACATCTTTTTTAAGAGGTTTGCAAGATCTCCAGCTAAAAGTTTTCCTTTTCTTCACTGTCATGTATAATGTAATATAACATTTAAAAAATATAGCTAAAGAAGAAATGCTGCTTTTCAGGTTAATGATGTTATATATGCTTTAGCTAGCTGGTGGGTGTAGATATTTGTGTTATTAAATAATGCTTAACTTGCAGATGTGCAGTATACGCCACCAAAGGATGTTGTGAAAAGTGTACTCCCAGCAGCCACACCTTCTCCCAGCATTCAAGGGCAAAGTGTTCTGAGCTATAGTCCATCACGTTCACCCAGCACCACTCCCAAGTTCTCTCCTAGCTTCATCAGTGGCAGTTCTTTTGCTACAGCTGTTCCCTACTCCCCAAACAGTAGCTACACCAAGGTAATGTCTGATAAGTAAAATTGTTATTAACTGTTAATCATTCAGTTACTGGTTATTTGATAAACAATTTAGAGGGATGCTAGAAAAAGCCCTCATATGGCTGTTTTAACAGAAAAGGAAAAATTATGAAATTATCGCTTGATAAAATAACATTAAAGCAGTGTTTCCCAACCTTTTTCGTCTCTGGGCACCCCTCCAAAAAATTTTTTTGCGGGCCACCCCTACCAAGGTTGACGAGCAAAAAATAAAAAAAGGAAAGCGCTGCAATACGCAAAATGCACAATATCTATTTATCTGTGGGTATGTCTATTAAAGTGCTGCTTTAGACAGCAACTCACAAATGACGTCTTCTCTAATCAGCGTCGTTCCCTTTTCTTCTCCATCTGGCCCGCCCATCATGACCATTTCTTCCAGCCACAATTCTTCATTAAACCTGAAAAACATGGATGACAAAGGGATGGACAGGGGTTGGGGGGCGGTAACAGAGGGGTTGAAAGGGTACAGTACCTTAAGCAAGCCAGCACGGGGCGCAGCTTGCAATTCCACGGCATCTTCCCTCCTTTTCAGCAGGGCACCATTTTCGGCTTACTGCGCCGCAGGGGGGAGGGGGACGCCGAGAGACGCTGTGTGCACAGCAGGCTTACCCCCTCCCTGCGGAGCTGTGAGTCACGCGCAGGCTGGGGCGGGTAGCTTAAAAAAAAAAAAAAAAAAAAAAAATTAAATTCACGGCAAAATCCTGCGGCACCCCGGTTGGAAATCACTGCATTAAAGCATCACTGT
Source organism: Hyla sarda (assembly GCF_029499605.1). NCBI lineage: Eukaryota > Metazoa > Chordata > Amphibia > Anura > Hylidae > Hyla > Hyla sarda. The sequence continues at coordinate 191,421,340 of NC_079192.1, read as the reverse complement.
AATTTATATTAACTTTTTTAACATGTCCAGACGTGAAAAGTTGCGCGGAATCTCAGTCTTGAGACCCACTGCGATTGTAAGTTATAATTGGGTGAGCATGCGACAGCATGCTTTACTCAACAGAAGGCTGCCAGGTCTGACTGATAAACTCCATAGACTATAATGGAGCACATCAGTCTGATCTGGCAGCCATAGACCAAGTGTGATCTAAACTGAACCAAACTGGACGACATGTCAAAATGTAATATAAATAACTATCTCTTAAATTACTTAATCCTCAAGGCACAAAATAGTTGCATGCTTAAAGGGGTATTCTGTTGTAGAGCCCCACTGGTTGCTAAACTAGATCCCTATGTCCGCTACAACAGCACACATGCTCATCTGCCATTCCATATAAACATATTGGGGTTTCCATAGATAGCTGAGCACTGTACTGGCAGCATTACATTTTTTCCCTTATCCATAGCTAGCTAATTGTATTTTTTAATTCTCCTTCCAGATGCAAAATTTTAGTCCCACATCAGGATCATCATCATCATCCTACCCCAGTAGTCTTGGTCCACTGGAAAATGGTGGCTTAAGATCTCGATATCGCTCATCACCATTTGCTTATAGTTCCCCTGCTGGCAAGGATGACTATATGACTGATCTCAAGTCACTGGATACATTTATCCGTAGTGAAGAAGAAAAGCAACAGCGTTCCCAGCTGGGTATGGTTTTTCAAGAAGCTCAAGTTTTTTAACTGCTAAACTAATTATGAATAATTCTCCGGAGTTAGTTGCTGTAGAAAAAAGTAGTAGATAATGTCACATTAAAGTTATTTTAATTCTCAAGAACCCAGTTTCTGCGACACTTCTCTATATATACAAGATCCACAGACTTCAGTTGTATGTGCTTACTGTTTGATGCACATCTGACCAGAGTTGGTGTATTTGTCCTTTTGGGGTTTCAACTGATGTTAATACAATATTTTTTTTCAATGATAATTTAGGGAGTCCAGAATCCAGCTCAACATCAAACAGCCCAACCTTCTGGAATTATAGCCGCTCCATTGGAGATTATGCTCACACTCTCAGGAAGTACCAGTACCAGCTGGCGTCCAGATCTCAGGCTCCTTCTGCACACAAGGATGAGGCAGATCTTGGCTCTAAGCAGGCAGCAGAAGAGGTACAGTAGAAAATGTGTATTGCTCTTTGTGGTCGATTTGTTAACCAGATTTCATGAATAATTTACATCTACTCATGTAATTTGTTACCATTAGCTGTCTAACCACAAGTCTGTTGGTAATATTCCTTTCTCAGTCGGCTCCATTGGGGGACACAGACACCGTGTGTATATTTTTCTGACACTAGGCATACTAAAAGAAAGTCTGCCTCTCCTGGCAGTATATACCCCTCCTGCTGTTGAGATTCCTGATGTAAGCTGTAGAGGAATCTGCTCAAGGGTATGTTAGCATGGCGGCATTTCCGCCGAAGTTTACTGCTAATTGACTTTAATTGGGTTTTGCAGTCCCATTCACACAGCGGAATTTCTGCGGTAGCAATTCCGCATTCCGCAAAATTTGAAGAGCTGTCTTTCATTTTGCAGAATCCCATTGAAGTCAAGAATTTTGGCAGAATTCTGTGTTTTCAGAACACACAATTCAATGTAAACATAGCCTAATAGTGTTCAGTTTCACTACAGCAACTGCAGGGGGGGGATGAGCCATTACACAGGGCCTGTTGAAATCAGTGTACTCTCTAAATGAATGTTTCTCAGCCAGTGGCACTGGAGCCAAATGTGACTTGCAACCCCCAACTGAGCTGTAGACACCGCTGGATAGCTGTCAGGTTATGAAAGAAAACTTTAACTTACTAGGAGCTGATAGTTGATGGTGGCGGTAAAGATTATAAAATCAGTTTTCTTTCTGAGCCAAGTGTCAGAGACTAAGGGGGAAACTTATCAAAACCTGTCCAGAGGAAAAGTTGCTGAGTTGCCCATAGCAACCAATCAGATCACTTGGCTAAAGTCCCGGGTATCAGGTTAATTAGCTAAAGTCCCCCCTCGCACCCGAGTCCCCATTTGTTTAATCCGATCACCGAATGCGTGTGCAGGGGTGGCGGGTGCACGGCAGGATCGGCGGGTGTCCGGAGGTCCGGCGGCGGCGGCCACGGTGCCCTCCCCCTTACAAATTGCAAAACTACATCTCCAAGCATGTCCTTACAGTCTGGGCATGCTGGGAGTTGAAGTTTTGCAACATCTGAAGGACCACAGTTTAGAAACCACTACACAGTGGTGGAGACCACTGTGTAGTGGTTTCTAAACTGTGGTTCTCCAGACGCCCGGCTGCCTGGGCATGCTGGAAGTTGTAGTTGTGCCTCCAGCTATTGCAAAACTACAACTTCCAGCATGCCCAGACAGCCATTTGCTGTTTGGGCATGCTGGGATTTGTAGTTTTGCGAGATCTGGAGGGCAACAGTTTGGAGATCACTGTGCAGCGATCTCTACGGTGCCCCTCCAGATCTTGCAAAACTACCAGCATGTCCGGCAACAAGCGGCTGTCAATACATGCTGGGACTTGTAGCTGTGCAACAGCTGGAGGCACACTGGTGGGTAGACACTGACACTTAGTCTGTTACCTAATTCAGTGTTTTCCCACCAGTGTGCCTCCAGCTGTTGCAAAACTACAACTCCCAGCATGCACAGTCTCAGTTCATCTTTATAGAGTTATAGTTTTGCAACAGCTGGAGGTTTGCACCCATAAACAACATACTGGTGTTGCCCCATACTTTTCATTTTCCAAGAGGAAAAAGGAAAAAAAAGACCCCCAAAATTTGTAACACAATTTCTCCTGAGTATGGAAACGTAAAGTGATCTGCAGGCGCACAACATGGCTCAGGAGTGAGAACGCACCATGTACATTTGAGGCCTAAATTGGTGATTTGCACAGGGCTGGCTGATTTTACAGTGCTTCTGACATAAAAGCAAAAAAAAACATACCGTATATACTCGAGTATAAGCAGAGTTTTTCAGCACGATTTTTCGTGCTGAAAACACCCCCCTCGGCTTGTACTCGAGTGAACTCCCCCACCCGCATTGGTCTTCAACCTGCGGACCTCCAGAGATTTCAAAACTACAACTCCCAGCAAGCCCGGGCAGCCATCGGCTGTCCGGGCTTGCTGGGAGTTGTAGTTTTGAAACCTCCGGAGGTCCGCAGGTTGAAGACCACTGCGGCCTTCGACATCATCCAGCCCCCTCTCACCCCCCTTTAGTTCTGTACAGTACTCACCTCCGCTCGTCGCTGGTCCGGTCCTGCAGGGCTGTCCGGAGAGGAGGTGGTCCGGTGGGACAGTGGTTCCGGGCTGCTATCTTCACCGGGGAGAGGCCTCTTCTAAGCGCTTCGAGCCTGGCCTCAGAATAGTCACGTTGCCTTGACAACGACGCAGAGGTGCGTTCATTGCCAACGTACGTCTGCGTCATTGTCAAGGCAACGCCTCTATTCCTGGCCGGAAGCGCGGAGAAGAGGCGCCCCCGGTGAAGATAGCAGCCCGGAACCACTATCCCACCGGACCACCTCCTCTCCGGACAGCCCTGCAGGACTGGACCAGCACCGAGCGGAGGTGAGTACTGTACAGAACTAAAGGGGGGTGAGGGGGCTGGATGATGTCGAAGGCCGCAGTGGTCTTCAACCTGCGGACCTCCGGAGGTTTCAAAACTACAACTCCCAGCAAGCCCGGACAGCCGATGGCTGCCCGGGCTTGCTGGGAGTTGTAGTTTTGAAACCTCTGGAGGTCCGCAGGTTGAAGACCACTGAGGGCGAATGATAAGAGGATGATGAAGGGGGGTGTGTGGGATGATGAAGGGGGGTGTGTGGGATGATGAAGGGGGGTGTGTGGGATGATGAAGGGGGGTGTGTGGGATGATGAAGGGGGGTGTGTGGGATGATGAAGGGGGGGTGTGTGGGATGATGAAGGGGGGGTGTGTGGGATGATGAAGGGGGGGTGTGTGGGATGATGAAGGGGGGGTGTGTGGGATGATGAAGGGGGGGTGTGTGGGATGATGACAAGGGGATGATGAAGGGGGGGTGTGTGGGATGATGACAAGGGGATGATGAGGAGGATGTTAATGACGGGTCTGGATGATGACGGGGGTCTGGATGATGACAGGGGGGATGATGTATTTCCCACCCTAGGCTTATACTCGAGTCAATAACTTTTCCTGGGATTTTGGGTTGAAATTGGGGGTCTCTGCTTATACTCGGGTCGGCTTATACTCGAGTATATACGGTATATGGATGTAAACTGCTCTGCCAGCGCACTACAGGGCTTAGAAGAGAAGTAGCGCGCCATTGAGCTTTTGGAGAGAGAATTTGGTTGGAATAGTAGTCGGGGCCATGTGCATTTACAAAGCCCTCATGGTGCCAGAACAGTGCCCCCCCCCCACATACATTTTTGGAAACTACACCCCTCACGGAACATAACAAGGGGTATAGTGAGCCTTAACAATCCACAGGTTTTTGACAAATTTTCATTAAAGTTGGACGTGAAAAGGAAATTCTTTTTTTTTTTCACTAAAATGCTGGTGTAACCCCAAAAGTTTATTTTCACAAGGGGTAATAGTAAAAATAGCCCCCCAAGAGGGAAGTGACTTTGAGGAGAGGGGGTTTTAACTGGCTCTGGGGGGAAAGCGCTGACGGAAGAAGGTAAAGCTGTGAATGGGGCTAATACACCCCATAGTACTGATATGCACTCTGATATTTCCCACTTGTTAAGCAGATATATATGAATATTTAAAGTAGTGCTAGGCGGTATACCGGTATGTTTTTTCCTGCACGATATGAATTTTTTTCTATACCGCAATACCGGTTGGGCCCCTCCCCCCTCAAATGAATTATCAGCTGCAGCGGCTGTCCCCACATTGGGGAAATAATCATATGTTCTCCCCGTCCTCCTGTGAGCCGTTGGCGCTTTAAATTAATAACGTGCCGGACACCGGCGCTTTAACCCCTTAACAACGCAGGATGTAAATGTACGTCCTGATAAGCTGGTACTTAACGCACCAGGACGCTCTGATGCTCGCGTCATGCGCGGCAGGTCCCGGCTGCTGATAGCAGCCAGGGACCCGTCCGTAATGGCGGACATCCGCGATCGCGCTGATGTCCGCCATTAACCCTTCAGATGCCGTGGTACTTTAAATGGATGATTGGATCGCCCGCAGCGCTGCGGCGATCTGATCATCCAGCATGGCTGCCTCCGCTTTGAAACCCCCCCCCCCCAATAAAAACGTAAATTGTCCCATTTTCCCTATTTCACCCCCAAAAAGTGTAGGGAAAATTTAAAAAAGTATATACCGTATTTATCGGCGTAGAACACGCACTTTTTAGGCTAAAATTTTAGCCTAAAGTCTGTGCGTGTTATACTCCGATACACCCCCAGGAAAGGCAGGGGGAGAGAGGCCGTCGCTGCCCGCTTCTATCCCCCTGCCTTCCCTGGGGTCTAGAGCCCTGCTGCCGAACCTTCTCTCCCCCTATCGGCGCCGCTGCCCGTTGTGTCCCCCTGACTATCGGTACCGGCGCCCCATTGCCGGCGCCGATAGCCAGGGGGAGAGAAGCGGCGCCGACAGCCAGGGGGAGAGAAGGGGCAGCGGCACCCATTGCCGGCGCTGCTGCCCCGTTGCCTCCCCCCATCCCCGGTGGCATAATTACCTGGGTCGGGTCCGCGCTGCTGCAGGCCTCCGGCGTGCATCCCCTGCGTCGTTGCTATGCACGGCGCGGCGCACTGACGTCATGCGCCGCGCCGTGCAGCGCATAGCAACGACGCAGGGGACGCGTGCCGGAGGCCTGCAGCAGCGCGGACCCGACCCGGGTAATTATGCCACCGGGGATGGGGGGAGGCAACGGGGCAGCGGCGCCGGCAATGGGTGCCGCTTCCCCTTCTCTCCCCCTGGCTGTCGGCGCCGCTTCTGTCCCCCTGGCTATCGGCGCCGGCACCGATAGTCAGGGGGACAGAACGGGCAGCGGCGCCGATAGTCAGGGGGACAGAACGGGCCGGCAACAGGACTCTAGACCCCAGGGAAGGCAGGGGGAGAGAAGCGGGCAGCGACGGCCTCTCTCCCCCTGCCTTTCCTGGGGGTATATCGGGGTATGCACACGCACACACGCACCCTCATTTTACCATGGATATTTGGGTAAAAAACTTTTTTTACCCAAATATCCTTGGTAAAATGAGGGTGCGTGTTATATGCCGGTGCATGGTATACCCCGATAAATACGGTATATATTTAGTATCACCGCATGCGTAAATATCCCAACTATTAAAATAAAATGTTAGATACCGTACAGTGAACGTAAAAAAAAAGTCCAAAATAGTTGCTTTTTTAACATTTTATTCCAGAAAAATTAATTAAAAAGTGTTAAGTTTTATATAAACAAATATCGTACTAATAAAAAATACAGATCACTGAAAAAGTTATAGGCCTTCAAAATAGGAGGATTTTAAACGTTCTAATTTGGTTAAACAGTTTGCGATTTTTTTTTATTGCAACAGTAATAAAGTATGATGGGTATCATTTTAATCGTATTGACTCAAAGAATGAAGAACACATGTAATTTTTACCGTAAATAGTATGTCGTGAAAACAAAAGCTTCAAAAATTTGCAAAATTGCGGGTTTTTTTTATCTCCCCACAAAAATAGTATTTTTTTTTTTGGTTGTGCCATACATTTTATGGTAAAGTGAGTGATGGCATTACAACAGACAACTGGTTGCGCAAAAAACAAGCCCTCATGCTAGTCTGTGGATGAAAATATAAGAGTTATGATTTTTTTGAAGGCGAGAAGGAAAAAACTAAAACGTAAAAATACATTTTTACCCCTTAGTCCTTAAGGGGTTAAATGGTTAAGATGCCAGCCGCCGGCGTTTCAAATGAATGAGATGCAAGCCGCGACAAGCTGTCACCTCCCCTGCAAGCATGTCTTTTATCGCTTGCAGGAGGAGTGACAGCTTCTGGCTCGCAACTTAATCGTTTCCAGCACCGTAGCCAGTGTGAGGTGGAATTTTGCAACCTCACACCGGCATCTCATTCATTTAAAGCGCAGGAGGCCCGCAACTTAAAGGGTACCTTTCATCAAAAAAACTTTTGATATATTATAGATTAATGTATGCAGAATAGCTTTTCAATTGCATGTTATTAAAAAATATGCTTCTTTCTATTTAATTTTCCACTTTGAAAAAATTACCACTAGGGGTCTCCCTACCAGTCCTTCTTTTATAGATTTCAGACTCATGCACGAGTCCTAAATCTCAGACTGCAGCCAGGACAGAGACAAGCTCAACACTACTCCCTGGCAGTGAGCAGTGGTGAGTTTGTCTGTGTTCCGGCTGCAGTCTGAGATTTAGGACTCGTGCATGAGTCTGAAATCTATAAAAAAAAAAAAAAGACTGGTAGGGAGACCCCTAGTGGTCATTTTTTCAAAGTGGAAAATTAAATAGAAAGAAGCATATTTTTTAATATTCTGCATACATTAATCTATAATATATCAAACGCTTTTTTGATGAAAGGAACCCTTTAACCATTTATAGCGCAGCGGCCGGCATCTCATTCATTTAAAGCGTGGGGGGGGGGGGGGCGGGGAGGGATGTACCGTGGAACCGCCATAACTTACAAAAATACAGTGATATGCATTTTTGGTCATACTGCCCAGCACTAATTTAAAGGCATCTTGTGCTTTCCAAACTTGATTCATTGGAATCTGAATGTGCAGACTGTTTGCAGTAGTGATATACAATGGTTGCCTAAGTGAGCCAGAATTGAATGTCTGCACAGTGTATCCCTAAACAAGTTAAACTGTTTTCTCATTTATTGACCTGCTTACTTGATATATAGCTCTATAGAAGCATATGAAATACACTGTGTAGCACAGACTTGCCGCACTGGAATTTGAATGGGCAGAGTCTGATGAATTATCCAACAGCTGCTGATACATTGGTGGTGTGTGATATACTACCTACTGGAGAGTCTGTAAATAAAAGGTGAGGGAAAAAGGCTTGGTGGGAGTGGCTGGGTCACAGAATGTTAAACGAAGGAAAAATATATTTCTCTATCTGCTCCATTGGGGGACACAGACCTTGGGTATATGCTACTGTCTCTAGGAGGCTTGACACTATGGTAACCAAAAAGTCGGCTCCTCCCAGCAGGATATACCCGCCTCCAGGCCACTGAGCAATTCAGTTTTTGCTTAGTGTCTTGAGGTGGACACTGGTCTGGTGTTCTCCAGACCAGGTCTCATATTTTTTAGGTTTAGGGAATGTGTTAGTGCTTTATTCCTTTTATGTTTTCAGGTGGGGACTCAGGAACTGCGGTTCACTGTTTCCCCATTGTGAGAGGTGGCAGGCATCTTGGATGTACTGTTAACCCCCTCTCGCCAACGGTCAGCGCTTGGGGTTGTACCTCATGGGTCTGGGTCCCCCTACCTCCCTGTTCGCCTCGCTATGAGCTTTGCTTGATGCAGGTGAAAATGCTGACTGAAGACTACATTCTGAAGACTTCTTTAGGTAAGTTCTTCAGCATAGGTGAGTATTTTTCTCTCCAAGTCTTGCAACAGCTGGAGACCACTGTTTTTGGACCTATCATTACTGAAGCTGGGGCTGGCCGTGGGATACTTATTCTTCCCTGCAGGGGGATTGCTTTTTATTATTGGGGGAGCAGTTGTGCAAGGGGCAGTGTTTCACAGTAAGGTGCACTTTATTTCACAATGTGTGTTACTGTATGCGCTGCAGGCTTCTCTCTGCGGGTGGGTGCGACTTTTTACTTTCACTTCCGGCGGCTGCCTACGGCACTTCGTCCGCTCTGTTCCCCGGGCGCATAGGAGCTCACTATGGCGGCGTGTGCGCTTGGGGTTTGGAGTGGGCGCCATTTCTAAGTCCCACTGTATTTCTCCGGCGGACGTTAACTCCGCCCACCAGGCCGCATAAGTGCTTTAGCAGCGCAAAATAGCTGCCAATCAGCGCCGTGCACGCATTTGGGGCTGTGCAGGGGCCAATCACAGCGCCCTTGCCTCTTACCCGGCCTCTTCCTCCTATTGGCCGGCGTTTCTTCTCTCCCCTCACAGCCACAGTGCGGAGTTCTCCTCACAGCAGCTGCCTTGGGACACAGACTTTGGTGAGACTGTTCATTTTTTAGCTATGTCCCTGCCCAGAACTGTTCCTCCCTCAAAGCAGATATCGGGAACATTAGTTACCCATTACGCTTGTAAAAACTGCTCTGCAAAAATGCCAGGTTCTGCTGAACCCACTTGTTCTGCCTGCTCCACTGCTCCCCCAGACCCCCCTGCTATTTCTATTCCAGGTGCTCCTTCAGACCCGGGTTCGGGCGCCCCTCCAGCTTGGGTTTCCCCCCCTCTCCCAGTCTATATGAGACTTGGTGCAGGTCTCCCGTTCTGTGGTGACTGCCTTGGAGAGGTCTACCCTTCACCGGCCCTCTAGAAGGTCCCATTCCCCTTCTACCTATGCTTCACATAAGCGTTATAGGAATGTCTCCTCTGACTCATCCCCTGAGTCTTCTGGTAGACACGGGCGTTCCTCTCTCAGATCTTACCCGACCGCTTCTTCAGGCCACACGCGTCACTCTTCCAGAGGACGTTCCCGGGTCACCGCTCTGGCTCTTCTGAGCCACATACCAGGTCGGAGTCTCCCTCTTCTAGGGCCGCCTCCACTCGTTCGCACTCTCCTGGAGAGCTGGTGGACGAGGTTTCCAATTCAGCATCTTACTCAGAGGACCGTTCGGACTCAGTGGACATGGTGAACTCATTGGTTATGGCCATAAGAGACACCTTTAACCTAGAAGACCCAGGAACTTCAAACGCAGTACCAGAAGTATCCTTTCATCGTGCCCGACCGGCACCCAAAGTGTTCAGCTCTCACGCTGAATTTGATGCCATTCTAGAATCTGCCTGGAAGCACCCTGAGAAGAAGTTTCAGGGACGGAAGAAAGTTCAAGCGCGATATCCTTTCGCCAAGGACCTTGTCTCCAAATTGACTTAATTTCCGGCGGTGGATCCTCCGGTTTCCCGCCTCTCTAAAGCTACTACTTTGCCACTGGCGGATGCAGCTGCCTTCAAGGATCCGGCAGACAAAAGGTTGAGTCCTTAGCGAAGTATGCCTTTGAAGCAGCGGGTGCCTCCCTGCTTCCTGCCTTCGCCTCCACCTGGGTGTCTAAGGCCCTTTCAGTTTGGCATTTCCAACTCGGTCAGGGCATTCTTTCGGGATCTCCCCGGAAGAACTGTCTGCTCTGGCCCTCCAATGTTCCAAAGCTAGAGACTTTGTGTTCTGCTTCCTTGCACTCAGCTCGCTGCGCTGCCTTTGCCACCGGTAATCTAGTAGCCCTCCGTCGTTCCATTTGGCTTAAAACATGGAACGCGGATGCTGCATCTAAGTCTCTCACAGAGATTCCTTTTACCTGTTCCCAACTTTTCAGCAAGCGCCTGGATGAGATTATCTCTGAGGCGACAGGTGGCAAGAGCTCCTTATTGCCTCAAAACAAGTCTAGCACTTCTTTCCGCAGAAAGTCTTCGTCCTTTCGGACGTCTGGCCCCTCTAAAGGGTCCAGCCAGGCGCCTTCACGTGACAAGAAGGTCCCCTTTTTCAAGACGCATCCTTCTTGGAAGTCGGACACACCGTTCCTACCGTTTTGCGGGCAAATCAGGCAACCACAAACCCTCTTCTACATGAAGGGATGCCCCCACCCGCAGCTTTTTCTCGGGTGGGAGGTCGCCTCTTGCTCTTTCGAGACGTTTGGATCACGCACTTTCAGGACTCCTGGGTCAGGGACGTGGTGTCCAATGGATACCGGATAGAATTTGCCTCCCTTCCGAGGGATCTTTTTTTTTTTTTTTTCCAGTCCCATGCTCCCCGATCTCCCTCGCTTGCGAGGGAATTTCGGGCGGCTCTTCAGTCCCTTCTTCTCATCCACGGTGTCATCGTCCCGATTCCTTCAAGGGAACGCTTTCGGGGTTTCTATTACAATCTTTTCGTGGTTCCCAAGAAAAATGGTTCTGTGCGGCCAATCCTGGATCTGAAACGTCTCAACCAATATCTTCTTCTCTGCCATTTCCGAATGGAATCTCTCCGTTCGGTGGTGGCGTCCATGGATCAGGGGGAGTTTCTATCCTCGGTGGACATCAAGGATGCCTACCTCCACATTCCAATTTTTCCCGGACACCATCGGTATCTCCGCTTTTGCGGTTCCGGAAGGTCATTATCCATTTGTGGCTCTCCCCTTCGGTCTGGCCACAGCGCCATGAGTTTTTACCAAGATTCTGGCACCTGTGGTGGCTCTGTTACGGTCAAGAGGGGTATCGGGGATACCCTACTTGGACGACCTCCTCATCAAGGCCTCCACCAGAGCCCAGGCTCTGGAGAATGTGAGCATCACTCTTCAGACCTTATGTCGCTTCGGGTGGATGGTCAACCGAGACAAGTCAGTTCTCTCCCCCACCCAGTCTCTTATCTTCTTGGAGCTTCAGTTCGACTCGGCCTCCGCTCGGATTCGCCTCCCGCCGGACAAACGTCTGGCCCTCTTGTCGGGAGTCCGCTCCCTCCGAATACCATCCCCGGCCACCATCCCTACTTGCATGGAAGTCCTTGGTCGAGTGGTGGCAGCCATGGAGGCTGTACCCTTTGCCCAGTTTCATTACCGTCCTCTTCAGCTGGTGATTCTTGCCCGGTGGGACAAGTCTCCTCTCTCTCAATCGCAAGATTGTTCTCCCTCTTCGGACCCGTCGGTCTCTGCGCTTGTGGCTCCGCTCCCCCTTCTTCAGGGGCCTTCGTTCCTTCCCCTCCACTGGCAGGTGATCACGACAGATGCCAGTCTGTCGGGCTGGGGGGGGGGGGGGCGTACATCAACCGGCAGGGCGGCACTCGCAGCTCAGCAGCCATGTCCGAGGTGACAAAGATCCTTCTCTGGGCGGAACAAGTTGTTCCAGCCATTTCGGCGATTCACATTCCGGGAGTGCTGAACTGGGAAGCGGATTTTCTCAGCCAACCCTGGAGAGTGGTCCCTTCTTCCGGAGGTGTTCGCACAGATCTGCGACCTCTGGGGGACCCCAGATGTGGATCTCTTCGTGTCTCGACACAACCGGAAAATTCCGACGTTTGTGTCAAAGTCCAGGGACCCCCTGGCTCTAGCCGTGGATTCCCTAGTAATTCCGTGGTCGGGCTTTGCCCTGCCCTACCTTTTCCCTCCTCTCCCCCTCCTTCCCAGGGTTCTGAGGAAGCTGAACGCGGAAGGAGTCCCCGCCATTCTGGCGGCTCCAAAGTGGCCTCGAAGGGCATGGTACGCCGACGTGGTCTGGCTTCTGGATGACGTTCCGTCTTCCACTTCGTCCAGACATACTGTCACAGGGTCCCCTTTGCCACCCCAATTTACAATCGCTGCATTTGACGGCGTGGCGGTTGAGACCGCGGTTCTAAGGGCCTGCGGCTTCTCTTCCCAGGTAATTCGCACCATGCTCAGGGTTTGCAAGCCGCCCTCTGCGAAGATTTATCACAATACCTGGCGGGCTTACTTTCGTTGGTGCGAAACTCAGACGTTTTCTCCAGTTACCTTTTTCCGTTCCCAGTCTCCTCTCCTTTGTGCAGTCTGAGTTGGAACAAGGGCTGGCTCTCAGCTCCCTTTAAGGGTCAGATTTCATCTTTCAGCGTCCTCTGGCTTCCAATTCGCATGTCCAGACCTTCCTGCAGGGCGTGGCACACGCTGTCCCTCCTTACCGGACCCCTTCTCCCCCTTGAGACTTGAACTTAGTTCTAGGCGCCCTCCAGGACGCACCTTTTGAGCCTCTTAGGGAGGTTCTCCTTCGCCTCCTATCCTGGAAGGTGGCTTTTCTTATGGCTATTACTTCCATTAGGAGAGTATCTGAACTCTCCTGGCTCTCTCCTGCCATTCTCCTTTCCTGATAGTTCATCAGGACAAGGTTGTTTTCCGGCCAGATCCGTCCTTCTTACCTAAGGTCGTTTCGGCTTTTCATCTTAACGAGGACATCTTCCTTCCGTCCTTTTTGTCCCGCTTCTTCTCATCCCAGGGAGCGCTTACTCCAAAAATTGGATGTGGTATGGGCTGTTCGGACTTATCTTTCTGTCACCTCTTCCTTTCGTCAGTGCGATTCTTTTTTTCGTCCTTACGGAAAGTCGTCGAAAGGGACAGCCTGCTTCCAAGGCCACCATTTTTTTGGTGGATCCGATGTGCTATTTCGGAAGCTTACCGCTGCAAGGGGAAGATCCCACCCTTCAGGGTTTTGGCTCATTCCACCCACTCTGTGGGAGCATCCTGGGCTCTCCGAAACAAGGCCTCTGCCTCACAGATCTGTAAAGCGGCCACCTGGTCGTCTTTGCACACTTTTTAGAGATTCTACCAGGTCCATACTTTCGCATCGGCTGATGCTAGTCTGGGCCGTAAAGTGTTGCAGGCAGCGGTGGTACAGCCGTCTGCCTGACCTTTTTTCTCTGCCCACCCAAGGGACGGCTTTGGTACGTCCCAAGGTCTGTGTCCCCCAATGGAGCCGATAAAGAAAAGATTTTTTTTTAGACTTACCGTAAAATCTTTTTCTCAAAGGATCTATTGGGGGGACACCGCTCCCGCCCTTTTTTCTGGGGTTCCTTCGGTTCTTTGTCTGAGGGTGTGTTCAGTTAATTTTTCTTCTGGTTCTCGGACAGTTCATGGTTTTTTCCTTTGACCTGTCGGTCTCCTCCTATTGCTCTGGGACTAAAACTAAATTGCTCAGTGGCTTGGAGGCGGGTATACCTTGCTGGGAGGAGCTGACTTTTTGGTTACCATAGTGTCAAGCCTCCTAGAGACAGCAGCATATACCCAAGGTCTGTGTCCCCCAATGGATCTTTCAAGAGAGATTTTATGGTAAGTCTATAAAAATCTCCTTATTATAAAAAACTAAAAATAAAAATAAAATAAAAAAATTCTCACTTTTGGGAAAATCTCCCATGTGTGGGGTGGAGTGTCTGGGTAGCGATATCTTATGCTAAAAAGTGTTTGGATTCAACGCCTGTACAGTATATAAATTTGAAAAGATAGAGCTTGAGAAGTCGGCCAGTAGTAGGAGATAAACCTGTGGCGTGTGATACACTAACTGGTGGAGAGCCTGTATCTAGGAATTGTTTCCTGGGAGCTATTGGGACACAGAAGGTTAAATCAAGAAAAGAGAAAATGCACAGTTAAATAAAATTTTATAGCTTCTGGGAAAAATCTCTGCTGCGGATGGTGGAGTACTATAGCAGTTTTGTTTAATTGACACTAAAAATGCTGGGAGCCAACGCCTGGTCTGTATACTTGACGCTGTATATGAGAATGTAAAAACATACTTTCTTAAATGAGAATTATATTCTGGGAAAGACTTTCTAGCCGTGGAGCGTAAAATCTATAATAGTAACATCGATCAATATAAATAAGCTATCTACCCTTACCCGCTACCTTGACTAAAAGGTCCACCCCCAGGGGGTTAAATGGGAAGATAGGGAAGTTAGAATATATAAGGAGGGTAGATTTATTTTTATTCAGGTAAAAAGGGATAGAATTGAATACTTAATGGCATTTCTGTATAATCCTTCTCCGTTCTCCACTAGAAGTAATGTAGAATTTGTCAATTTCTGTAAAGGAAAAGGTGATCTCCATACCTTGGTAATAGCATTTTCATCCATCACCCCATTAAAATCTGATTTAGGGTAGGGAGAACTTACCCAAAAATAGGCCCAACCCCATTGGCTATTGTGGTGTCTGGGGTGTTGCAATAGTGATGCAGGGTCTGGTGGTATTAATCCTTAATTGTCTTGACGCCAGGGTGTGGTTTGCTTGGTATTAGAGTTCCTGCCGCCAACCGGCCCACAAACAGCAGGGTTAATAAATGGAATGTCCACAGCAGATTTTGAGATAACTGATAACTTTTACTTGAACTTTTGTGCAACAGGCTTTACAAGCACGCAGTCTCTCTCGAGGTAACCGGGATGCAGGTTCCTCACAGATTTTGCTGGGACTAGTATAATAAGCTGTTGAGCAGGTCACTGTGCTACTAATTATAGGATTGGTGCTGTATAGTAGTCACACAAGATTTAGAGACTGAGCTTAATGACTCGTTTTAGTGGCTGCTGGTTCTGTAGACTTTGGCCTAGTTGAGACTAATTTAGATGTGCTGAATGTGCTTGCTTGATAGTCCGGCACTAAGTGCAGGAACAAGAGAGCAAATTTACAGACTACAGCCCTTTATATAATAGGGGCTGGACTAAGCTCATTGGACAGCAAACCTCTAAGTCCCGAACCCAGGGAACTCTGGGTAATCATATATACATTCACAATTGTGGATCACATGACCTGGGAAGGTCCTATCAGGGATGTGGAAATCCTATCGCCGACGCCCGGGACAAGTAGTTTTGGGCGCCGGGCAGGGGATTTGCAGGGACAGACGGACATCCCCCTTGTTTTTCTTTAATACTGGTGTGAGGCGCAGGAGCCGATGCAAGTCTACACCTCACACTGGCGGGACATTTTGCGGACGTGACATGGTGAGGATGTGCGTTGTGGATCTCCCGCCGAAAATCATGTGGCCCTCTGGTAGCTGCTCACAGCCGGTTCCAGTCCCACTGTCGGAAAACAGCCTATGAAGTAAGATAGGATGGCCACCCGCCTGCTCGGCCTGTTACGCCCCAGGATCCAGGAGCCGGGCGGGTGTGCTAGGGTGGTACCAGAATCAGCGGGCCATCAGTTTGCGGGTAAGCTTCTCTTGTTCTGTTTACTAAACTGCAAGATAACCATCGCCGGGCCACAGATGCAGTGTCACGTCGGAGCTTCGCGGCCAGCTACTGCTGCTGGTATGCGGCAGTGGAGACCATTGTCATGTTATGGAGGTTGCAGTGCATTGATGTATGCCATTCTCTGTACTGAATTTCATGTTTACGATGGATCAATCCGTCCCTGGTTAGGTGGGAGCATTGTTGGGGGTACTCTGGCGCAGCAATTAGCGCTGAAAAGTACTCCTTAAAGAACATTACTGATAAGAGATAGCGATTGCTAAGATGCTGTTCTTGATAGCGGTGGGCACCTGTAAACTAGTGTACCGTACTTAATGTCATGGTTTCTGTACATACGCTCATCACGTTACATGGTCATTCGCTAGCAGCCCATACGGCCATACACTTGTAATTCTACCCGCAAGAAAAAAAATATATATATATATATATATCAACGCTTTCACGCCACGTACGCTCCATCGTATACTAGTAACGTGCATACTGCAAGTATGTTTACAGCTTACCTTGCAAGTACACTCATTGTGTCTACACGGCTATGATCATAGGCGTATTGTTCACAGGTCATGGCGCGCCATACTTTCATACGCTCATGGGGTGTACATGGTCAACTTGCTTATTATGTTCATTAAACATGGCATCCATACTATTCATTCGTTCTTGGCTTTGATTATACTGGCATACCTTGACCTGTTCATACGGGTAGGGCGTCTTCACTGTTCGTACCTTTATAACTTGCTTATCGTCTGTACGCTCATGGCCTTATTCTCATACACGCATGGGTCACTACTCATACATCCACAGTATCTCTATGGCTTCACACACAGCCTCTACATGGTACACAAGCTCACATTAGCATTCACACTTAGCAATCTCATTGATTCCGTTTCACCTGGTGGTGTTTCTACTCCCATGCTCACTATGGGTGATACTGTCACAAAGGTTACTGACACGTCTTCAGAACGATTACGTTACGAATTCATAGGTGGCCTGCTTACCCGTTATGCCTGCCACGTCTGCAGAGGGAGGCGGCACGCAGATTATTGTTACTGACACATTTTCAGAACAATAACATCTCGATTCATAGGTTGTTATACACCAGTTACACCTGCCACGTCTGCAGGGGCGCACCACGCAATCGTTGCTACTGACATGTCTTCAGAGCGGTACATTACGACACATAGGTGGTGGTTTTACCCAGCATGCCTTCCACGTCCGCAGGGAGACACACCATGCAAGTTACGGTTACTGACACGTCTTCAGAGCAATAACGTTACGACACATAGGTGGCCTGCTTAACCATTATGCCTGCCACGTCTGCAGGGGGAGGCGGCACGCAGGTTATTGTTACTGACACATCTTCAGAACAATAACCTCTCGATTCACAGGCTGTTATACACCCGTCATACCTGCCACGTCTGCAGGGGGCGTACCACGCAACAGTTGCTACTGACAGGTTTTCAGAACGGCAACATTACGACACATAGGTGGTGGTTGTACCCAGTATGCCTGCCACGTCCGCAGGGGGAGACACCACGCAGGTTATGGTCACTGACACGTCTTTAGAGCGATATCGGTACGACACATAGGTGTCCTGGTTACCAGTTATGCCTGCCACGTCTGCAGGGGGAGGCGGCACACAGGTTATTGTTACTGACACGTTTTCAGAACAATAACCTCTCGATTCATAGGCTTTCATACACTCGTCATACCTGCCACATCTGCAGGGGGCACACCACGCAATCATTGCTACTGTCACGTCTTCAGAGCAACAAAATCACGCTTCACGGGTTGTGGTATACCCATTATACCTTCCATGTTGCAGGGGAAGGCACGGCGCAATTGAGTATCACTGTATCACTTGTATCACTGTATCACGGCGCAATTGAGTATCACTGTAATACAACTACATCACGACACGTAGGCGGTTGTATACGCTTCATTCCTGCCACGCCTGCAGGAGGATGCACTGCAAAGTTATTGTCACAGACATTTTCACAGGGTTTTTCAGGCACACAGGTAGTGGCAAGAACGGGAACATAGTCAATATGTAAAATATTTTGCCCGCTTATTCCTACCAGGTTCATTTTTGCCCACTAAAGGCGTGCCCTCCGTCGCGGTCATGGGCACAATTCTGACCTCAGGTTAGTGTAATGTTTTCATACAGGTACGTATGGATTGCTGTATGCACGAGCTTTAAGCCCCGAACACAAGTGGGAAGCCTATCGGCTGAATTTGTGTGAGGGGCGGGAGCTTCCGCTCACCAATTCTACTTTGCAGTGACATTAGTCATTGTACCCAAAAATTCACGGCGAAGCAGAAAAAAAATCATTGTGCAACAAAATCGAAAAAAAAACACCATTTTGTAACTTTTGAGGGCTTCCGTTTCTACGCAGTGCATATTTAGATAAAAATTACACCTTATCATTATTCTGTAGGTCCATACAATTAATATGATACCCTACTTATATAGGTTTGATTTTGTCGTACTTCTGGAAAAAATCATAACTACATGCAGGAAAATGTACGTTTTTAAAATGTCCTCTTCTGACCCCTATAACTAAATTTTTCCACGTACAGGGGGGTATGAGGACTCATTTTTTGCGCTGTGATCTGAAGTTTTTATTGGTATTTTTGTTTTGTTCACTTTTTATTCATTTTTTAATGGTATAAAAAGTGACCAAAATACGCTGTTTTGGACTTTGGCATTTTTTTATTAAATTATATTTAATTAACTATATATTTTTATAGTTCGGACATTTACGCATGCGGTGATACCACATATGTTTATTTTTCTTTACACTGTTTTATTTTTTTTTATGGGAAAAGGGGGTGATTCAAACTTTTTTTTTATAATTAGGGAAGGGGTTAAATGACCTTTGTTAACCTTTTTTTTTTTTTTTTTGCAGTGTTATAGGACATAGGGACCTATAACACTGCACACACTGATCTCTTACACAGATCACTGCCGTGTATTAAATCAGCGCTGCCGCATAGCAGTTTATGTGATGGCCCCGAAATACAAAAGCATCGTATGTTGATGCTGCCTGAGAGGCCATCGCATGTTGAAAGTATCGTATGTCGGGGCCATCGTAGGGGGGGTGTGTGTGTGTGTGTGTGTGTGTGTGTGTGTGTGTGTGTGTGTGTATGTATGTGTGTGTGTGGTGTGTGTGTGTGTGGTGTGTGTGTGTATATATGTGTATGTATGTGTATATATATATATATATATATATATATATATATATATATATATATATATATATATATATATTATATATTATATATGTGTGTGTGTGTATATATATATGTGTGTGTGTGTGTATATATATATACACACACACACTAGTACATTATACACATACACATAGATAGATAGAGTGTGTATATATATATTGTACTAGTGTGTGTGTGTGTGTGTGTGTGTTATAATGTATATAAATGTATACATTTTTTATTTTATTTGTAGATCTGGGCAAGAGTTACAATGAACCGTCAACTTTTGGACCACATGGATTCCTGGACAGAGAAATTCCGGAATGTATGTACCACTTTTAGTATCTGTAGTTTGAAATACTTTTTGCAAAAAATACCTTTTGCTTGCATTAACTTTTTTTCTTTCTTTTTTCTTCCTCCTTTAGTGGATTAATGAAACTATCTTGGTGCCATTGGTTCAAGAGGTGGAAACCGTTAACATGCAGATAAGGAGGCTTGGATGTCCTGAACTGCAAATAGGGGGTATGTAACTAAAATTGTAGAATATGCTTATTATACAGTGTTCATGGAAGTCTGCTTTGTTTGTGTTCTCAGGATCTATGGACACCGTCACTTTTGACATGTCACAGGGACGCTTGAAAAGTTTAATCTATGCACATATCCTGATTTTGTTATCCTTCTCTCACCTTTTGTGATCTAATGCACTCTATTTTCTTTAACCCCTTAAAACACCAGAATGTACATTTACGTCCTGTACATGACGCGAGCACTGGAGTGGTGCTAGTTTCATATGCACAACAGGTCCTGGCTGCTATCTGTAACCAGGGACCCACCGATAATGGCGAACATCAGCGATCGCGCTGTCAGCCATTAACCTCTCAGATGCTGTGATCGATACTCATCACGGCATCTGCATTAATGCGGTTTTTCTAATGGATGATCAAATCGCCCACAACATGGCGGTGGGGATCCGATCATCCAAGATGACGAACGGAAGTCCCCTCACCTGCCTCCGCTGCTCTCGCAGGGTTGTCTTCTCTGGTCTGCCTTCCAGGAGACCAGAGAGCTTGATCGCTGATGATGCTGATCAGTGCTATGCATAGCACTGAACAGTGTTAGCAATCTAATGATTGCTATAAATAGTCCCCTATGGGCACATTAAATTAATAAAAAAACTCAACCCTTAAAGACGTGCCGTAAATGTACATCTTTGCAGCAAGGTACTTTGTGAACGTGGAACGTTTACATTGTGGCTGTAAATTAATCGAGCTGCACTTGCTTCATAGTGGATGAGTTCGGGCTGCTATCAGCAGCTGTGGATGCACCACTGATGGCGGACATCAGTGCGATCATGCTTATGCCTGCCACTAACCCTACAGATGTTGTGATTTATGCTTATCATTACATTTTTAGGCAAAATGCAGGTGTCTGTGGGTTTGGGGGGGGGGGGGGGTGGTTGGGAGAGATTTATCAGACCCATGCAGTGCAATCACGCACAGAGGTCTGTTACCTTCCTCCGGCACACAGGATGTCCGATTCTCTTGTGCAGGCTATAGTCAGGCTGTTGGAGAGAACTGTAGATATGTTTATAGTTTGTTTCCTGGAGTACCCCTTAAAAATATAAAAATATTATAAAAAAAATAAAAAGTTCAATAGAGACACAGATAAATATCAATATCTCAAAGTGTCCGCCCTCCAAAAAAAGCTAATTGACCACTTTAAACAGTCGAATGCAGAAATGTCTGTACTACTGAAATATGTAATGTTTATGATCCTGTCAAACTTGATATGAAAATGGGCCTTGCCCATTTACCTTGTGTAGAAATCTATAGTTATGTCCCCCTAGTACCATCTACATATTACAGCAGTGAAAGCTTGAATATGTTAAAATTTAGGAAGCAAATGAACATTACATAAATTTCAGTGCCATTGTGTCTGTACTTCACATGTAAAGCTATATTGGTGAACTATCTAATCAATTTGCATTTATTTCTAGAGTCTAGTATAAGCAGTATAAAGCAAGCAGCTTTAGTGAAAGCACCACTGATCCCGTCACTTAATGTTATTGTTCAGTACCTGGACATCACTCCAAATCAGGAATACCTCTTTGAACGTATTAAAGGTAAAAAGTTCTCTACCTTTACCGTACACAACACTCATGTTTTTCCAATTTTCCATCAAAAATCAATTATTTGTCCAAGAAGAAGAAAAAAACACTTAAAATGTCAGGTAAATTGTAAACAGAGACTAATCTGCTAGATACAGAACAGGAGGTCTATGAAACATATATATCACATAATGTGTGGGCTGAACAAAACATGCACCAGAACACACATAAAGGATATGCCCTAAAATACTGCAAATAGCTAAGTTATAGTTAATACAGCAATAAGGGTATATACAAATATCACCTAGTGGGAACACGGTGGGACCTCCAGCATCACCCAACGTTTCGCTTAGTTTGCTTCTTCTGGGGTGCCCCGGAAGAAGCAAATTAAGCGAAAGGTTGGGTGATGCTGGAGGTCACACTGTGTTCCCACTAGGTGATACTTGTATGTACCCTTATTGCTGTATTCTATGTATTAACTATAATTGAGCTATTTGCAGTATTTTAGGGCATATCCTTTATATGTGTTCTGGTGCATGGTTCAGCCCACACATAATGTGATATATAAGTTTAATAGACCTCCTGTTCTGTATCTGGCAGATTAGTCTCGGTTTACAATTTACCTGAAATTTTTTAGTGGTTTTTAAATGTTGACTGATGATTTATGTTCAATAAAACTCAATTGTTTGACCTATATACGCCTATTTTTCTTTTGTTGCTATATGATAATTGCATAGGATCCAATATATTTGGCATTTTTTTGTATGCACAATAAGAAGAAAAATCAATATGGCAAAAAAAACTTTAGTAGAAAGTTTTTATGAAGTGTTTATTTCCTTTTTAGATAATTCAGGGCATTTTGTATCTTGCATTTGTTCCTACTCGTTCCTTATCTGAAATGTTTTCTGTCCAAGGGAGGGTTTCATTCCCCCTCCTCTGTGCTAAATTCGCTGTTGCTCTGTTGTTTCTTACTACTTTTCAGTTTCATGCTCCACTGTGAAAGTAGCTCCCCTAAATAGAAGGAAGTCCTAAGTCTAAAAAATAAATGCTATCATATATCTGAAAATGGTTTCTTAATCAACCAGTCTTAGTCTTTAATAGTCTTTATTTGGTTAATATGCGCTTAAAATTGGGACCAGCACCTAATATCTATCTAGGCTAGTGAGGCGGCTGTCACTTTCAGCCACAGAATAGAGAAGTGAAAATGCTTCCTCAGCTGTTTCCCTCATTTATGTAATCAGTGAAGAAAGACGTGTACGTGCTATATTTGTGGGGCATATCTATAATTAACAAAAAAATTCCACTTTTTAAGCTTAATGCTACTATTGGGGTAGGGGTTAATGTATAGGTGACTAATAAAGTTTTTTTTTTTTTGTTTTTTTTTTTCTATGCTTTTTTTTTCTCTTCTCTTCTAGAATTGTCCCATGGGGGATGCATGAGTTCTTTTCGGTGGAATGCAGGTGGGGACTTTAAAGGTCGTAAATGGGACACTGACCTTCCAACAGATTCAGCGGTATGGAATTTTCTGCACCAAAGAAATTTCTGATCTGTAAGCTTTATATCTGATGCACAGTTCTCCCAGAGCTTGTGGGTGGAGCTCCCTTCTCCATAGACTTGCAGTTACAGGACAAAGCTGGGTTGATTTTCTGAGTGAGAGTTTAGCAGCAGGAGTCGGAGAGAGGGAAAAAGTTCGATCTCATTAGACAAAATGCTGCTTTCACCTATAATATTCAAACTTTTATTAGGAAGGGGCTTATTAACATTTAACAATTTTTATTTATCACGTCCCCAAAAGGAACTATTACATGATATATTTTGATTGCTGACAAACTGAACAATGCTGAGCATAACACAGCATTAACCAGTGTTATAGAGGCTCCATTGCTTCAGGCTGCCATGGCTTCCTGCTGCACTCAAACGCCGATCAAACATTGAGGAGGCAGGTAAGGGCAATTTCACTGTGGATGTCCCCATCAGCCTAGCTGCTGGGATTAGGTTTCTTTTTACATTATAGATGCCGCAGTTAACTTTAATCACTGTATGTAAAGAGTTGAATCCGAGCATCACCCTCTACCTTGAATGATGACAGAGAAGATGAGCCAGTGCTTGAAGTTGTTTCTTGCTCGAGTTATTGGGGACACAGACTTAATTGGTATTTGATAGAAATTTTAAATACATAAAAGGAATCCATACGATAGAGGAGAGTATATTTAACCCCTTAAGGACTCAGCCCATTTTGGCCTTAAGGACTCAGACAATTTAATTTTTACGTTTTCATTTTTTCCTCCTCGCCTTCTAAAAATAACTCTTTTATATTTTCATCCACAGACTAGTATGAGGGCTTGTTTTTTGCGCAACCAGTTATCCTTTGTAATGACATAACTCATTATATCATAAAATGTATGGCGCAACCAAAAAACACTATTTTTGTGGGGAAATTAAAAAGAAAAACGCAATTTTGCTAATTTTGGAAGGTTTCGTTTTCACGCCGTACAATTTATGGTAAAAATGACGTGTTCTTTATTCTGAGGGTCAATACGATTAAAATGATACCCATTATTACATACTTTTATATTATTGTTGTGCTTAAAAAAAAATCACAAACTTTTTAACCAAATTAGTACGTTTATAATCCCTTTATTTTGATGACCTCTAACTTTTTAATTTTTCCGTATAAGCGGCGGTATGAGGGCTCATTTTTTGCGCCATGATCTGTACTTTTTTGTTGATACCACATTTGCATATAAAAAACTTTTAATACATTTTTTTTTTTTTTTTAATAAAATGTATTAAAGTAGCAATTTTGGCCTTTTTTTTTTTTTTTACGTTCACGCCGTTCACCGTACGGGATCATTAACATTTTATTTTAATAGTTCGGACATTTACGCACGTGGAGATACCAAATATGTCTATTAAATTTATTTTTTACGCTTTTTGGGGGTAAAATCGGAAAAAACGGACGTTTTACTTTTTTATTGGGGGAGGGGATTTTTTAACTTTTTTTTACTTTTACATTTTTTTACATTTTTTTTTACACTTGAATAGTCCCCATAGGGGACTATTCATAGCAATACCATGATTGCTAATACTGATCTGTTCTATGTATAGGACATAGAACAGATCAGTGTTATCGGTCATCTTCTGTTCTGGTCTGCTTGATCTCAGACCAGAGCAGGAGACGCCGGAAGGAGGAAGGTGAGGGGACCTCCGTGTGGCGTTCTGAATGATCGGATCCCCGCAGCAGCGCTGCGGGCGATCCGATCATTCATTGAAATCGCGCACTGCCGCAGATGCCGGGATCTGTATTGATCCCGGCACCTGAGGGGTTAATGGCGGACACCCGCGAGATCGCGGGCGTCGGCCATTGCCGGCGGGTCCCTGGCTGCGATCAGCATCCTGGATCAGCCGCGCATGACACGGGCATCGCTCTGATGCCCGCGGTTATACACAGGACGTAAGTGTACGTCCTGGTGCGTTAAGTACCACCGCACCAGGACGTACATTTACGTCCTGCGTCCTTAAGGGGTTAAACGTACTAATTTGGTTTAACAGTTTGCAAATTTTTTTTTTTAAGCGCAACAGTAAAAGAAAAGTATTATCATGGGTATCATTTTAATCGTATTGACCCAAAAAATAAAGAACACATGTCATTTTTACCATAAATTGTACGGCGTGAAAACAAAACCTTCTAAAATTAGCAGAATTGCTGTTTTCTTTTTAATTTTCCCACACAAATAGTATTTTTTTGGTTGCGCCATACATTTTATGGCAGAGTGGCAGTAAAACGGACAACTGGTCGCGCAAAAAGCAAGCCCTCATACTAGTCTGTGAATGAAAATATAAGAATTATGATTTTTTTTGAAGGCGAGGTGGAAAAAACAAAAATGTAAGGGGTTAAAGTATATTAGATTATATAAGATGTACAACATAAAAAAGGTTTTATATCTGACAGTGCCAATTTAATTATGATGATGATTTTATTAGTTGGTCTATTACAAAATTTTTTTTTTTTTTCTTAAGATACTCATGCATGTTTTCTGTACATACCTTGATTCTCGACTGCCCCCTCATCCCAAGTATCCTGATGGCAAAACCTTCACCTCTCAACACTTTGTTCAGACACCAGATAAACCAGGTAAACTGTTTAGATTTTGAAATGTCTTTTGTAATGTTTAACCCCTTAAGGACGCAGGACGTAAATGTACGTCCTGGTGAGGTGGTACTTAACGCACCAGGACGTACATTTACGTCCTAAGCATAACCGCGGGCATCGGAGCGATGCCCGTGTCATGCGCGGCTGATCCCGGCTGCTAATCGCAGCCAGGGACCCGCCGGCAATGGCCGACGCCCGCGATCTCGCGGGCGTCCGCCATTAACCCCTCAGGTGCCGGGATCAATACAGATCCCGGCATCTGCGGCAGTTCGCGATTAAAATGAATGATCGGATCGCCCGCAGCGCTGCTGCGGGGATCCGATCATTCATAACGCCGCACGGAGGTCCCCTCTCCTTCCTCCGTGCGGCTCCCGGCATCTCCTACTCTGGTCTGTGATCGAGCAGACCAGAGCAGAAGATGACCGATAATACTGATCTGTTCTATGTCCTATACATAGAACAGATCAGTATTAGCAATCATGGTATTGCTATGAATAGTCCCCTATGGGGACTATTCAAGTGTAAAAAAAAATGTAAAAAAATGTAAAAGTAAAAGTAAAAAAAAAGTGAAAAATCCCCTCCCCCAATAAAAAAGTAAAACGTCCGTTTTATCCTATTTTACCCCAAAAAAGCGTAAAAAACATTTTTTATAGACATATTTGGTATCGCCGCGTGCGTAAATGTCCGAACTATTAAAATAAAATGTTAATGATCCCGTACGGTGAACGGCGTGAACGAAAAAAAATTTTAAAAGTCCAAAATTCCTACTTTTTTAATACATTTTATTAAAAAAAAATTATAAAAAATGTATTAAAAGTTTTTTATATGCAAATGTGGTATCAAAAAAAAGTACAGATCATGGCGCAAAAAATGAGCCCCCATATCGCCGCTTATACGGAAAAATAAAAAAGTTATAGGTCATCAAAATAAAGGGATTATAAACGTACTAATTTGGTTAAAAAGTTTGTGATTTTTTTTAAGCGCAACAATAATATAAAAGTATATAATAATGGGTATCATTTTAATCGTATTGACCCTCAGAATAAAGAACACATGTCATTTTTACCATAAATTGTACGGCGTGAAAACGAAACCTTCCAAAATTAGCAAAATTGCGTTTTTCGTTTTAATTTCCCCACAAAAATAGTGTTTTTTGGTTGCGCCATACATTTTATGATATAATGAGTGATGTCATTACAAAGGACAACTGGTCGCGCAAAAAACAAGCCCTCATACTAGTCTGTGGATGAAAATATAAAAGAGTTATGATTTTTAGAAGGCGAGGAGGAAAAAATGAAAACTTAAAAATTAAATTGTCTGAGTCCTTAAGGCCAAAATGGGCTGAGTCCTTAAGGGGTTAAAGTATACCTGTCATTTGCAAAAAAAAAAATGTATACAATGTGGATAACGTGATATGTATATTTTGTAATATATTAGTTAAAAATTTTTTATTTTTGAGTGAGATGTGTCTCTGTGGAGAGACAAAATACAGAAAGTTGTGGGAGGGACTAGAAGGCCTCTGTGCAGGCTCTGTGCTTGTCCATCAGTTTGCTGTGTGATTTGAGTCCTGTCACAGAGCTTCAATGCAGAGATCCCTGCTAGATCTGCCTTCACAGCCTAAACCCTTGGACCTAGAAAGCTGAATTTTCTTACAGGTGTTGTTTTTAAGACGAGAAATAAGAAAGGATTTTTCGAAATTCAACCCTTAAAGGGGTACTCCGGTGAAAACCTTTTTTCTTTTAAATCAACTGGTGGCAGAAAGTTAAACATATTTGTAAATTACTTCTATTAAAAAATCTTAATCCTTCCTGTACTTATTAGCTGCTGAATACTACAGAGGAAATTCTTTTCTTTTTGGAATGCTCTGATGACATCACAAGCACAGTTCTCTCTGCTGACGTTATTATAATAACGCTTTATTTATTGTTGTCCTTAGTGGGATTTCAACCCAAGTCCCCAGCACTGCAAGGCAGCAGTGCTAACCACTGAGCCACCATGCTGCCCTTAGCATACATCTGCTATGCATGTTTGCTAAAATGGACAGAGATGTCAGCAGAGAGCACTGTGCTCGTGATGTCATCAGTGTTCCAAAAAGAAAGGAATTTCTGCTGTAGCATTCAGCAGTTAATAGGTACTGGAAGGATTAAGATTTTTTAATAGAAGTAATTTACAAATATGTTTAACTTTCTGCCACCAGTTGATTTAAAAGAAAAAAGGTTTTCACCGGAGTACCCCTTTAAGGGGTTGAAAAAGAGGTTGAAAGTTTGTATTGAAGTCCGTCATTTTTGAAGCTAGAAGCTGTATGTTCCAGCATCACGTCCAAACTGCTAAAGATATTAAAGGAGAACTCCGGAATATAAAAATTGTCCCCCATACTGCCGGCAGTAAAAAAAATTAAGAGGGACATACCTTCCTCTGCTCCCCCGGGGCCTCCGGTAACCGGCTCCAGTCTCCGCCGCGATCCACTTCCTGGTTGCCGGTGGTCGGATGAGTCCTACTGCGCTCAGCCAATCGCCAGCCGCAGCGAAGTCCCGACTCGGCCGGGGATAGGTTGAGCGGCAGTGTGAAAACACTTCAGGACACAAAATTTTTCACTACACCGGCACCTGCGGCTGGGGCCGAAAACGTCACACTGCCGCTCAGCCTATCGCCGGCCGAGTCGGGACTTCACTGCGGCCGGTGATTGGCTGAGCGCAGTAAGACTCTTCAACCACCGGCAACCAGGAAGAGGATCACGGCGGAGGCCGGAGTCGGTTACCGAAGGCCTCGGGGGAGCGGAGGAAGGTATGTACATCTTTATTTTTTTACTGCCGGCACTATGGGGGACAATTTTTATGTTCTGGAGTTCTCCTTTAACATGAATCTTGGCACACATGTTAATTATATGTCAACAACAAACAGGATAGGTAATTTAACACTTACTCACCCTATTTGTGAGGGTCGGGTTTTTGTTTAAAGTCCCATGCAAATCAATGGGAAATGTATGTTCCCACATAACTTCCGTACGGCTGGAGATATTTCAATAGCTGGTACACATTACGGGTCGGGAAAGGGGGTCTGGATATGAAAACAATATATGAGGACGGGATATGAAGTCAAAAGCTTCCTCCTTTTGTTGATTTTCCTCCCCAACAAGGATTAGGAAGGAAAAACCGGGCAACGCCAGGTACTCAGCTAGTCTACATATATAAAGTTTTTGCTAATGACAGTTCCCATTTAAGTACTTCACAAACTACAAAGTCATTCACTATTTATACTTTTTAAATAAAAAATTATAATTCTGCATTGCTTTCAAATAAAACCTATCCCAAACAGATGATGTTTAGTATGAAGTATGCTGAATATCTCAAAAATATAAATAGATACTGGCGCATAAAAATAGGACTTGCACTTGAGTAGTTAATGGTTTTTATTCCAATGTTTATCCAAGCCTCTGTATACAAAAAAATTAGTATAATCTGATGTTGTGCTGCTCCAGATACTTGTATGGGGATTATTCGAGTAGCTGCAACACTGTTTTGTAGGAGATAAGGAATTGAAATTAATAATTTCTGTGAAGACAATCACTGTTATGCAGTGAGATATAGAATAGTGCATAAACAGTACCAACCAAAAGCCATGTGCAATCTGTATTCCTATGACGATATTTGTCCTTAAGCCAATTAGTAGCAAGTAAAGTGCAATATGCCGATCTAAAAATAGATGATAGTTGTATTTATTAAAAAATAGGGATTGTTCCACAGATACCGGATTCTCAGCTAATCCTTGTATAATCGTTTCCCCTCTGTATTCCCTGGTGCCTAGGGGTTCTGTTACTGGTCAGTCCCCGCCCCGGCCGGATTATTTTGTTCTGTGTTTTCTTGTCTACTCTATTATTTCCTTTCTTTTTTTTTTTTTGTCTGTTTTTCCCACCCTCTCAACGTTTTCTCTATAGGCTTTATCATTCGCACTTCTGCGTCTGTTATACCGTCTTGTATTATGACATTTTTTTTTTTTTTTTTTTTTTCTGTCCCGATCAGCCCACTTGTCCGGGCAGCCTGGCTTTCTACTTGCTTGCCTCCTCATCTTGCTGTTTCTATACCGCTGCCCTGGTGTTTGGACGGTTGTCTCTATTTCTTTTACCTTAATATCTCTTGGTGCTTTCTCACATTTGTTACATTGTTTTATTTCTTTTACACTACCTGTATGTTTTGATCTGTTCTATTTCGGCCAGTCAGGCCGTTGTTACCGTACATTGCTTGCTTTATTGAGTTTTTGTCATTACTGATTTGTTCAATAAACCTCTTTCTGAATTTGAAAAAAAAAAATAGCGATTGTTCAAGTGTGTGTGTGTGTGTGTGTGTGTGTGTATATATATATATATATATATATATATATATATGTGTCTTACCCTATTTGGTAGAGGAACTTTACTTAAATTTAAAGTGCAATTGTGCTGATTTTCATAACACCACTTTTTCAAGATAAATTCACTGGGCGTACGGTTTTTCTGTGGCTGTGAATATGCCCCCAGCTATATCTGTATATAAATGCAAGAATGATTTATTCAGCTTGGTTTAATATGCAGACAGTCCTCGTGTGGACCCAGAACCCAGATTTGTACCTGAGAACTTCCATGATCTTTATGGTCCTTTTCGTTCTGGATCTCCGGGTCCGGTTCTGGGTGTGTTTAATGTGGATCTGGTGGTAGTTGTTTTTTTGGGAAAAGGACAGGAAACTGCCCCGGCCGGTAGGGTTTCTACCGTACCTAGTCCTGCTAAGAAGAGAGCTGGTCAGCGGACTGCCTCTAGTGATGTTCCTACGGAATCGCGGACTGTCCAAAAAACCTCCGACTCGTTTTAAAGACTCACGGTCTCCATCTGGGATCGAAGAGTCTTATAAAGTGTAAAAAAATAATTATAATTTTTTATAAAAGTTTAAGACGCACATTAACCCCTTCCATGTTAAAAGTTCAAATATATTTATTTATTTTTTTGGTTTAGAGAATGTTATTGAAAAATTGCTGCTGCTATCTCCTCTGCTGCAGCCTGCCATGTCTGCTGCTGTCGGCCTCTATAGGCATGTCAACCCTCTGCCTTCCATCCAGGAAGTCCCTGCGGGATGTTTTGCCCCTGCCTGGTTTCTCTCCAGTACCTGACTGTAATGCCAGTCTGGGGCGAGAAGCATGTCTCTGCCTGATCTCCCACATGCGACAACTGGGCACGTGCATAGAGTATGGGCCATCAACCCTTATCGCCAGCGTCTGGAGGTTGTACCCTGGGTCCGGATCCCTCACTGCCCCTGCTTGCCTCGCTATGGCAGCCTGGCATGATGCAGCGTGGCCTAATGCTGGCTGAAGACATCAAGGACTGTCTGCTTTGGAGCAAGCTGCCCTCTTGTTGGCATGTCGAACTGAGTCTGTGATCTCTCCGGTTCCGGCATAATGCCAGTTTCTCGATTGGCTCCATTGGGGGACACAGACCGTGGGTGTATGCTGCCTTCTCTAGGAGGTGTGACACTATGGTAATAAAAAAAGTCGGCTCCTCCCAGCAGGATATACCCGCCTTCAGGCCCTGAGCTAATCAGTTTAAGCTTAGTGTCTGAAGGAGGTGGACATGGTCTGGAATTCTCCAGACCAGGTCTTCTGATTTTTTTTTTTTCCTAGTATAAGTGTATACGTGTTTTGTATAGTATATACGTGTTTTTTTTGTATAGTATATACGTGTTTTTTTATTCCTTTTTCTTTCCTGTTTTCCGGTGGGGACTCAGGTTCCCTGTTTCCCCATTGCGAGTAAGGGGGCACAGACATGGTGTATATGCGCTGTTCACCCCCCCTCGCCAACGGTCAGCACCTGGGTTGGTACCTCATGGGTCCGGGTCCCCCTATTTCCCTGCTTGCCTCGCTCGCGCATAGCAGCCAGGCGTGATGCAGGTAACTAAAGCTGACTGAAGACTCCATTAGGTAAGCTCTTCTGACTGAGGTAAGTACTTTCCCCATTTTCTCCTTAGGTGCAGACTTGCAACCTCTGGAGACCCCCTGTTTTTGGCCCACCTTTTCAGGTTATGGGGCTGGCTTATTATACAGGGCCTGGACTTTTATTCTGGAGGAGCAGTGGCATCTTAAGGGGCATGTACTCTGTTTTACATTGTGTACTTCACTGTGTGTGTGTGGTTACTTTCGGCTATTACAGCAGCACCTTATATGCGGCTGACAGTCGCGGCGCTGGTACGGGCCGGGCGCTCTCTGCGCCGGCTTACTTTCACTTTCTCCGGCAGTCTCTGCCGTCGTATAGGCCGCCCGCTCTATTCCCCCGAGTGCATATGCGGCTGACATGTGCGCTCGGGACAAGGAGCGGGTGCCATTACAGCTTCTCGGCCTGTCTATTGCTCCGCCCACAGGGCTGTCGGAGCTCTTCAGAGGCGCGAAGTAGCCTCCAATCAGCGCCGTGGGCGCGATTTTCAGTTAGAAGGGGCCAATTAGTTAGTGCCTCTGCTTCAGGCACGCCCCTCTCTACTATTGGCTGGCCTGTTTCTTACACTCTAGCTGCACGGAGCCGAGTTCTCCTCACTGCAGCTGCCAGGGGACACAGACTAGGGTGAGAAAGTTCCTGTCTTTTTTTTTTTTCTCACTATGTCCATACCCAGAGCTGTTCCTCCCTCTAAACAGAAACCTGGAATGTCAGTGACCTATTTTGTCTGTAAGCACTGTAATACCAAGATGCCTGGCTCTACCGAGCCCACTTGCCCTGCCTGCTCCACTGCTCCCCCAGACCCCCGGTACCCCCCTGATGCCCTTTCGGTTCCGGTGGATTCAGCCACTCCACCAGCCTGTTTTTTTTTCCCTGACCCAGTATATGGCTGACTTGACCCAAGTCTCCCGTTCGGTGGCTGAGGCCTCCCGGGAAGTGGTGTCCGCCTTGAAGGGGTCTTCCCTGTGCAGGGCCTCTGAGAGGGCCCGCTCCTCGTCTCCACATACTTCACGCTCACAAGCGTACTAGGGGTGCCTCGTCTGACTCTTCCATTGAGTCTTCAGATAGACGTGGGCGTTCCCCTCGTGGGTCCCGCCCCCCCCTTTCATCTGGGCACAAACGTCGCTCCTCCAGAGGACGTTCTCGGAGTTGCCGCTCTGCCACGCCAGAGCCGCGTACCCGGTCAGGGTCGCCCCCCTCCCCTCCAGGACTGCCTCTTCTCGTTCACATTCTCCTGGTGAACTGGCGGACGAGGCTTCCGAGCCGGGATCTGACTCAGAGAACCGCTCGGATTCAGCTGAAACGGTGAACTCATTGGTGACAGCCATAAGAGACACCTTTCTTTGACTACATTCTGGAATCTGCATGGAAACATCCAGACAGGTTCCCGGGAATCAAGACGATTCAAGAACGTTATCCATTTGACAAGGACTTTGTCACTAAGGTGGTTTCCCCTCCCTCAGTGGATCCACCAATCTGCCGGATCTCTAAGGCGACTATACTGCCTCTGGCAGATGCCGCTGCCTTCAAGCATTCCACGGACAAGAAGGTAGAATCCTTAGCGACGTTTGCCTCTGAAGCAGCTGGCTCTTCTCTTCTTCCCATCTTCGCCTCAACATGGGTGTCCAAGGCCCTGTCGGAGTGGTGCCAAAAGCTCCATCAGGGTATCTTAGCGGGATCCCCCCAGAGGATCTATCTGCTCTGGCTCTCCAATGCTCTAAAGCTGGGGACTTCCTGTGCGCAGCTTCCATGCAGTCAGCCCGTTGTTCTACCTTTGCTGTGGGTCACCTAGCGGCTCTCTGCCGCTCTATATGTGGCTTAAAGCTTGGAATGCGGATGCCGCTTCCAAAAGGTCTCTCGCTGAGCTTCCTTTTATGGGTGGCCGTCTTTTTGGCAAGCGCCTTGATGAGATTATCTCTGAGGCGACGGGAGGTAAGAGTTCCTTGTTGCCTCAAAATAAGGCTCGCCCTACTTCCCAAAGGAAGTCCTTTTCCTTTCGGTCCTTTGGCTCTAGCAAAGGGTCCGGGCAGGTGCCTTCGCGGGACAAGAAGGCTCCCTCGTTCCGGGCACGCCCGTCTTGGAAGTCAGACTCCAACCAGTCCGGCCGTTTTGCACCCAAATCAGGCAACCGCAAACCCGCTTTTGCATGAAGTGAGGCCCCCACACGCGTTTTTTTTTCTCGGGTGGGAGGTCGTCTCTTACTTTTTTGAGACATCTGGACCTCGCACATTCAGGACTCTTGGGTCAGGGACGTGGTGTCCAGCGGTTATCGAATCGAATTTGCCTCCCTTCCGAGGGATCGCATTTTTCGATCCCGGGCCCCCCGGTGGTCTTCTCTGGCAAAGCAATATTTAGAGGCTCTCCAGTCCCTGATTCTCCAGGGGGTTATCGTTCCCGTTCCTCCAGGGGAGCGGTTTCGGGATTTCTATTCCAATCTTTTTGTGGTTCCCAAGAAGGACAGTTCTGTGCGACCAATCCTAGACCTCAAGCGTCTCAACCGCCATCTTCTTATCCGCCACTTCCGAATGGAATCTCTCCATTCGGTGGTGGCGTCTCTGGAACAAGGGGAGTTTCTTTCATCGGTGGGCATCAAGGATGCCTACCTCCATGTGCCAATATTTCCAGGCCATCATCTGTACCTCCGCTTTGCCGGTCCGGAGGGGCATTTTGAATTCATAGCCCTCCCCTTTGGTCTGGCCATGGCACCTCAGATCTTTACCAAGATCCTTGCGCCAGTGATGGGCCTGTTACGGTCGAGGGGAGTCTCGGTGATACCCTACCTGGACGACCTTCTCATCAAGGCTCCAACCAGAGCCCAGACTCTGGAGAATCTGGACGTCACTCTCCACACTCTGGATCGCTTCGAGTGGATGGTCAACCGGGACAAGTCAGTTCTCCGTCCTACCCAATCTCTAACCTTCTTGGGACTTCGCTTTGACGCAGCCTCTGCCCGAATTTGCCTCCCGCTGGACAAACTTCTACCGCTTCTGTCGGGGGTCCACTCCCTTCAGACCCAGGTCTCAGTCCCCATCCACACTTGTATGGAAGTCCTGGGTCGGATGGTGGTAACTATGGAGGCCGTACCCTTTGCCCAGTTTCATTACCGCCCCCTTCAACTGGCGATTCTCTCTTGATGGGCCAGGTCTCCTCTGTCCCTCGATCGTCAGATTGTTCTCCCTCGCAGGGCCAGTCGGTCTCTGCTCTGGTGGCTCCGCTCCCCCCTTCTTCTCCAAGGGCGGTCATTTCTTCCCCTTCACTGGCAGGTAGTTTCAATGGATGCAAGCCTGTCGGGCTGGGGCGGCGTGTTCAGGGACTCTGGTCTCCCCGAGAACCTTTTTCCGCTAAACATATTGGAATTACGGGCAATTTGTCTTCTTCATTGGGAGTCCCGTCTTCAGTCCCGTCCTGCCTGCGTCCAGTCGGACAACGCCACGGCCGTGGCGTACATAAATCAACACGGCGGTGCTCGGCAGCCATGGCCGAGATGACCAAGATTCTCACCTGGGCGGAAAGCAAGGTTCCAGCCATTTTGGCGATTCACATTCCGGGAGTGCTCTACTGGGAAGCGGACTTCCTCAGTCGGTCCTCACCCGACCCCAGCGAGTGGTCTCTACATCCAGAGGTCTTCGCAACTCTGCGACCTCTGGGGCATTCCGGACGTGGACCTCTTCGCGCCCCGACACAATCGGAAGATCCTTCCTTTTGTGTCCTAGTCCCGGGACCCTCAGGCTCTGGCCGTGGATGCCCTAGTGATTCCTTGGGCAGGGTTTGCTCTACCCTATCTTTTCCCTCCCCTTCCGCTCCTTCCCGGGGTTCTGAGGAAGCTCAAAACAGAGGACGTCCCCGCCATTCTGGTAGCTCCGGATTGGCCCCAAAGGTCGTGGTACGCCGACGTAGTCTGGCTCCTGGACGACGCTCCACTGCGCCTTCCGCTCCGTCCGGACCTGCTCTCTTAGGGTCCTCTTTGCCACCCCAATTTACAGTCGCTGCATTTGACGGAGTGGCGGTTGAGACCGCGGTTTTGAGGGCCCACGGGTTCTCTTCCAAAGTCATTCACACCATGCTCAGGGCTCGTAAGCCCTCCTCCACAAGAATTCACCACCGTACTTGGCGGTCTTATTTTCATTGGTGTGAAGCTCAGGACTTATCCCCTGTAACCTTCTCGGTTCCCCGTCTTCTCTCCTTTTGCAGTCGGGTTTGGAACTGGGGTTGTTCCCTTAAAGGTCAGGTTTCGGCCCATGCTATTCTTTTCCAGCGGCCCCTGGCTTCTAATTCTCATGTCCGGACCTTCCTTCAAGGAGTGACGCATGCTGTTCCTCCTTATCGGTCACCCTCTCCCCCTTGGGACTTGAATTTGGTTCTGAGTGCCCTCCAGGGTGAAGCCTTTGAGTCCCTTAGAGAGGTGTCTCTACGCCTCCTTTCTTGGGAAGTGGCGTTTCTTGTTGCTATCACATCCATCCGGAGGGTGTCTGAATTGGCAGCTCTCTCCTGCTGTTCTCCATTTCTGGTGATCCACCAGGACAAGGTTGTTTTCCGGCCAGATCCTTCCTTTTTGCCTAAGGTGGTTTCGGCCTTTCATCTCAATGAGGACATCGTCCTCCCGTCTTTTTGTCCTGCTCCTTCTCATCCTAAGGAGCGCTTACTAAACAAGCTGGATGTAGTTCGGGCTGTTCGGTCTTGTCTCTCCATTACTACTTCGTTTAGTCAGTGTGATTCCTTTTTCATCCTCACGGAAGGTCGTCGTAAGGGACAACCTGCTTCCAAGGCCACCATTTCTCGGTGGATTCGGTCCGCCATTTCGGAAGCCTATCGCTGTAAGGGGAAGAGTCCTCCTTTCAGGGTTGTGGCTCATTCTACCCATTCTGTTGGGGCATCCTGGGCTGTCCAGAATAGAGCCTCGGCCTCGCAGATTTGCAAGGCGGCTACCTGGTCGTCTTTTCACACTTTCTCGAGGTTCTACAGAGTTCATACCTTCGCATTGGCTGATGCTAGTCTGGGTCGTAAAGTGTTGCAGGCAGCAGTGGATCGGCCGTCTGCCTGACTGCTTATCTGCCCACCCAAGGGACGGCTTTGGTACGTCCCCCAATGGAGCCGATCAAGAAAGATTTTACGGTAAGTAAACAAAAATCTCCTTTTCTCTGAGGATCCATTGGGGGACACAGCTCCCGCCCTTTTGGGGTTTCCTTTGGTTCTCTGTCAGAGGGTGTGTTCAGTTATGTTTTTGTTCTTGGACAGTTTGGGTTTTTCTTTGACCTGTTGGTCTCCTCCTATTGCTCTGGAACTAAAACTGATAAGCTCAGGGCCTGAAGGCGGGTATATCCTGCTGGGAGGAGCCGACTTTTTTAATTACCATAGTGTCACACCTCCTAGAGACAGCAGTATACACCCACGGTCTGTCCCCCAATGGATCCTCCTAGAAAGAGATTTTACGGAATGTAAACAAAAATCTCCTTTTCCCTGCAATCCACACAATCCTGCAGGATTCCTAGTAAGGGCTATCACCTCGCTTTTGCAAGTGCAGTCTCCAGGGTGTGCTACTGCTCCCCCTCCCCTGTCCGCCCCAGGTCCCACGTTTCGTCTGCAAGGGTTTCCGGGCGAGATCCTGTTTCCCGGCCACCGGATCTCAATCTGGTTTTCCATGGGACGGGTTTCCGGTGCTTTACTCGCTCCCCTGGGAGCTATCAGAGTCGAGCCTGACCTACTGATCTTATGCGGAGCAGTCCTCTCGCATAGCGGACATTGTGGATGGCTTTATCATGGCAATCAAGGCCACCTCACACCTACAGGACCCTGAGACTGTGGACTCCGTTCCAGTAGCCTCCTTCCGCCACTCTCGTTAGTCTTCTAAGACGTTCAGTTCTCATGCTGAATTGATGGGTTCTGGATGTGGCCTGGAAGCATCCGGAACTCAGTTTCTGGAAGAGTTCGGGACTACAAACACTAACTGTTTCTTCCTGCCGGGTCTCCAAGTGGACATCTCCACCTTTTTGGGATTCTCCGGTGTCCCATCTGTCTAGTCCACCACTCTACCCCTGGCCTGAGTTGGTCCTACAACAGGCATATTTTGACCCTCTCTAATATGGCCTCTAGACAGCTGGTTCTGCCTTTCCTTGATTTTGGCCTTTACCCTGGTCGCCAAGGTGTCATCGGCTGAGCCTCTGAACTTCCCCATGGGATCCTCTCCGGTGCCTCACTCTGAAAATTTGCTCTGCAAATGCGGCAGTTTTTATTTATTTTTTAAATACATCCTGGGAGTTGTCAAGTTTTTTGCTTCAGCTACCGCAATTGGTTGCCCTGTGGCTGACCTATCTGTGCTGGGGTCCCCTTTTTGCCGCCGGCCAGAGCCTGCGGGTGTACCCGGTCTACAATTCAGACTGTGGTTTGTAAATTTTACGCCTCAGCCGGTGCCCCATCATGGGCAACTGTGTAAACGCCAGGCTTTTCTATCCCTCACTATTAGTGTGGGCAGTCCGGAAGAGTGCCTCTTCAGGTAGAAGGAACTATGTGCCATTCAGCCGGCCGTTAGTCTCACACTGCCGGTCAATTGCATAGCTGCTGCTCCTGCGGCCACAGTCCAGGTCCTAAGGAGTGAACCTGCGACCCTTTCCCAGGCAGCCAAACTGTCTTCTGCTCTCCTGTCACGCAATTCGCCATGGCTTGTTAAGGTACCCCACTGGGGGAGTGGGGTTTCACATAGGTGGCCCCTCTTGTCCCATGGGCCCTATACCATGGTCTCCTTTTCTGTTAGTTTGCCCATCTCCGGCCTCTCACACCCACCTATAAGGCTAAATAACCCACTTACAGTGTGAGGGTTTGAAGGATTGGCCCTGTGTGTTCAGTGGTCCCTCTACCAATTAGCCAGTCTGTTTGCTTGGTTTCTTTATTCTCCAGGTCACCTACCCATACCTGCTGCACAGGCAGCTGTTATCCGGTAATTCGCCTTCCGTGTCAGGTTCCTGAACAGTGGCTCTATGTGTTTCCTGGACCCTCATGCGTTAAACCAAACTCTGTCTGCATGGTTCCCCATACCCCCTCCATCCTGCAGCTCCTGCACCTGCAGTTTTGGTGCCATGTGTCATGCCCTTGTTGGCACCTCTAGGAGATGGAATAGGGGTATTGTCTACAGATCCTTGTGGACTCCACAGCTTCTCTGTGCCCAATGTCTCCAGGTTTCTAACCAGAATTCCTACTTTTCTACACTGGGCAGCCCAGTCGACTGAGCCGTTGCCTTTAGGCAAGGGCCGGAATGACTCGGTTGTCACGGCGTCTGCCTTTTATTCCAAGGACCAGGGTTTCGGCCCTTTATTATTTTTATTTTATTTTTTTGGGGAAGTAC
This sequence comes from Hyla sarda, assembly GCF_029499605.1. NCBI lineage: Eukaryota > Metazoa > Chordata > Amphibia > Anura > Hylidae > Hyla > Hyla sarda. The sequence goes on along the minus strand of NC_079192.1, from coordinate 191,382,802 downwards.
CTCAACTGTATGTTGTTTGCACATGCACCTTATTGGCATTTGTAGTCTCTTGTCTTACCTAGCACGGGTGTCCTGGTTTTCTCAGAGGAAGTGCTCTGCTTCTCCATGCCTTGGTATGTTTTTGCAGGGATTGCTATTCTCACCCTCTGAGGCTCGGCTACAGACAATCCCTGCTTTCCCAACTGGCAATGTGTTGTAGTGCCTTCTCTCTCCTTACTTTTGTGGGGGTCTCTATCTGAATTCCTATTCTACTCTGAGAAATCAGGAGGAGGTCCCGCCAGCTATGTCTGTGTGTGCCCGGCTTCCTATTACAGCCTGTCACCTCACTCCTTTCTAAGTTGCCTGCTGTTCCGACAGCCTGGGCTCTTTCCTTTGCTGGAGGGGTTTCTGTGATCATGGATGGCTCAGCTGTGGCGGTCTGGCACATCTGTGTTATGGTTCCTGCCACCGCTTTACTTCTCACTTGGTGGAGATCTCCTGGACGGTGGGTCCATTTTTCCTTCTTATTTGGTCAGTTGCACCGCACTTCACCCTACAGTCTGCTGGAGTAGCCTTTCGGTGCCTGGCACTTAGTAGTTCCGGCTAGGGTCCCTTTCCCCTCCCCCTCTGGTCCTGGCAGGATGTTACAGGAAATATACTATTATGGAAACCTATTATCATGTAATCCATTTATATTATACACTTTGTAATACAATGTAGTTGTATTTGCATTACATGGGACTGGAGATAACCCATGTAAGCCCTTGTCAGATAACCGATGCTGTTGTTTAAGTTGGCAACCTCAGTGCCTTAACTTCTGTTGAATTTTTAATTCCATGTTTTTAATTCTCTTTTCAGATACTACAAATGAAAATGTCTTTTGCATCCACCAGAGCAGCATCAATCCTCCACATTATGAGCTTGTCTACCAAAAACACATATACAACTTGCCAAAGGTATTTTTATTTGAAACGTACCTTTTGAAAAAACATTTTATATAATGTAGGTAATATGTTTATTTTTAATATACATTGCTTTAAAAAGTGTATATTTTTGGGTGAAAAAAATGCTGTCTTGTCCCTGCAGCTATTGCCTTTGTTTCTCTGTGTGGAGACAAAATACAGGGTGTGTGCTGTAGATTTGGTGATTAAATGATTGATGGCATTGCAAAGTGAAATTGTGGCCAAAAAGCCCTCATATGGGTCTGTAGGTGCAAAATTGAAAGTTAGGATTTTTAGAAGGTGAGGAGGAAATAACAAAAGTGCAAAAATGAAAAATGGCCTGGTCCTTAAGGGGTTAAAAAGCAGAACTATTTTGTATAATTATGTGTTGGTGACCACACAAGGCTCACAGGCCAGCATTTAGACTAGGATTTTTATCACCATCCTGGATTGATGAATTGTGTGATAGCTTCGTGTTGGCAACACATGTAAGTTTCTAAAGTACAGAGCAGTGCCAGGTCATTTTGAAGACTTGTGTTGCCTTTTAGCGGCACTGCTTGAAACATGAAACGTGAGGTATCTGCCATGTTGGTGGCATAAATTTGGTGGGTAGAATATTATGTGCAGTTTGCTGTGAACGCTACCACTTAAAACAATTCAAATGTGAGAACACAGTATTATCTTCACAGAAAAATCAGGTTTGAAGGGGTTATTCAGGCAGCAAGTTTATTATGCATTTCCTCATGAAGTGGGTAGTTAAAAATGAATTTAAAAAAGCACACTTCCACCGCTGGAATTATGGAGCTCTGGTCGCTGTTCTGCGGCTTTTCTTGGTAAGGAGACGTGTTGTCACAGGCCTGGTCAGCCAATCAGCGGCAGCAGAGATGTCCTGCTTCAGCCACTGTTCGGGTGAACGGGCCTATGGCATAAAGTCCCTGGACCTGAAAGCACCACACAGCAGTGACCAGTGCATATTTTCTATATTCTAATATTTTTGTATAATTTCTAATATATGTATATTTTTTATATATTTCAAGGGAAGAAACAACTTGTTCCATACACTGCTAATGTTTCTGTACATAATAAAGACTAAAGAATCTGGAATGCTTGGGTAAGTGTTGAGTTGGTACTGTCAGCCTTTGAAATATGAGATAAGTGGAGTAAAGATGAAACCTTTAACTGAGAAGATATAGATTGCAATCTTTCACCTCTCGGGTCCCTTCATTAGTCCAGTTATCCAAAATGTGAAAGCATCTCCAATACATTTTCAACTGGCATAGTTACAAATAGGGAGCAGATATGATCAACCCAGTGTAGGATGAAGTTTTGATCAGTTCATGGTGTTAAAGGGATTGCATATGACCTCTCAGAATGGCCTAAGCATATGCCCACAATAGATTGATGGGAAACTGACACGCTGTTCACCCTCACTAAACCCACTATACTGGCTTATAGTGCGGATAAGCGTCATTAAAAACAGTTATCACTTAATTGGTGTAGTATCAGTTATGCCCAATTATCCATCAATGGAGGCAGGGGAGCCAGCTCGCTATTCTTCTCTGCCATTCACTGCATGGTCCACCCTGTAATGAATATGCAAATGTATTCTCTCGCGTCACTAAGACGTTAAAGAGGCAGCAGCACCTGCTTTCTGCTCAGAAAGCAGATCACTCAAGAGCCGGCAGGTGTGAAATTTGCACATTCATCCTGGGAGCGGGTTGGATCGTAAATATTGAGGAGGCAGGAAAGGTCAGCAAGCTGGCTACCTGCCTCCAGTACGCATGAATAAACAGGCCTAACTCTGATAAGACACCAAGGATTGCAGTAAGTGACAACTTTTTTTTTATGCTGTTCACCTGCACTATAACCCTGTATATTGGGTTTATTGCAGGTGAACAGCCTGTTGGTTTCCCTTTAATTTCATCTAAATGTACAATGTTGTGCCCCACAAGTCTCCCACTTGTTCAGAAATTTATTGAATTCATTGAATGCATAAAATGAACGGGAGACTACATCCCTCCAAAAATACACTGCTCAAAAAAAATATAAGGGAACACTTAAACACAATGTAACTCAAAGTCAATCACACTTCTGTGAAATCGCACTGTCAATTCAGGAAGCAACACTAATCAATGGAACAGACAACAGGTGGAAATTATAGGCAATTGGCAAGACACCTCCAATAAAGGAGTGGTTCTTCAGGTGGTGACCACAGGCCACTTCTCAGTTCCTATGCTTCCTGTCTGTTTTGGTCACTTTTGAATACTGGCGGTGCTTTCACTCTAGTGGTAGCATGAGACGTAGTCGATAACCCACACAAGAGGCTCAGGTAGTGCAGCTCGTCCAGCACATCAATGTGAGCTGTGGCAAGAAGGTTTACTGTGTCTCTCAGCGTAGTGTCCAGAGCATGGAGGCGCTACCAAGAAACAGGCCAGTACACCAGGAGATGTGGAGGAGGCTGTAGAAGGGCAACAACCCAGCAGCAGGACCTCTGTCTCCGCCTTTGTGCAAAGAGGAGCACTGCCAGAGCCCTGTAAAATTACCTCCAGCAGGCTACAAATGTGCCTGTGTCCATTCAAACGATCAGAAACAGACTTTATGAGGGCCTAACATCCACAGGTGGGGGTTGTGCTTACATCCCAGCACACTGCAGGACGTTTGGCATTTGCCAGAGAACACAAAGATTGACAAATTTGCCATTGGCAAAAGCAGGTTCACACTGAGCACATCTGGGACATCATGTCTCGCTCCATCCACCACAGACTGTCCAGGAGTTGCTTTAGTCCAGGTCTGGGAGGACATCCCTCAGGAGACCATCCACCACCTCATCAGGAGCATGCCCAGGCATTAGAGGGAGGTCATACGGGCACGTGGAGGCCACACACACTACTGAGCCTCATTTAGACTTGTTTTTTTTTAAAACTGTTTTTATTGCAATGTAAGTGCTCAACACAATAAATACATATGAAAAGTATCAAAAGCTGGCGGTGAGAAATACAGGTATCATCCGACACCGTGCCGGAAAAAGGATGATCATTCATCAGCATGACACGAGCAGTCACATCAGCAATGAATCAACTAAAACACAGAAAACATTAAAACCAACCACCGTTTGGTGGGAACTCAAGAACTATGGAAAGGGAAACAAAGACAAACACAAAGACGAGACACTACAAACGCAAAAACATCACACAAATCCGTCCAGGTCAGGGAGGAAGGGGGAAGAGGAAGAGGGAGATGAGAAGGAGAGAGAGAAAAGAGAGAAAAAAAAAGGGGGGGGGGGGAAGAGAAAGTAAGGGGGAAAGGAGAAAGAGAAACAAAGAAGGGGGGGAATATCAGCCTAGGTCAGACGAGAAAAGAGAAATCAAGTAGCCGGAGAAGAAGACTGTGATAGAATGAGGTCTCTTGCTGCCAAGAACCTGGATACCATGTATTGAGCATGGGGGGAGGCACACCAGGACGCCCATATTTTATAGAACTTGGCAGGGTTCTTACGATGTTTGTAAACCAGATATTCATAGTTCACTGAGGTGTTCACGAGGGCCTTCCAACCAGCAACCGTGGGAGTCCTAGAGTCCATCCAACGCAATGCTATGGCCTTGCGTGCAAGGAAGAGAACCTCCCTGAGGAAGATGATCTCAGTTGGCGACCACAGTTCCTCATCAAAAAGACCCAAAAGGCAGTGCCTCGGGAGCATCGGCACCGGTCGTCGAGTTAAGGAAGTAAGAAACTGTATCACCTCGGACCAGAATGATGCTATATAATGGCAGGACCACATCATGTGCATAAAGTCAGAGTCAGGATGTCCACAACGGTGGCAAGATGAGTCTGGGCGCCTACCCATTTTAGTCAAGCGTATCGGGGTGAGGTACGACTGGTGGAACATGTACAGCTGAATCAGTCTGTTGTTGATAGAAGGTGAGACGTACAGATGTGAGGAGAGGGCATCATCCCACTCCTCATCAGTCATGTCAGCTACACAGCTCCTCCAGCGCGCCTCGACCGACAGCGGCTCCCCCCCCATCTTAGCATTCAAAAGGGCAGTATATAGAGCCGATATAAGTCCCCGGGGCCCCTGAGTGGTGAACACCCCAATAACCGGGAAGTGAGAGAATGGAGCACTAGACCCAGGGAATTGTACTTGGAAGGCGTGTCTGAGCTGGAGGTATCGGTAAAATGATCGTCTGGGGACAGATTTAACGTCAATAAAGTACTGGAAGTCCCTAAAGGCACTACCATCATAGACATCACCAACGGAGATCACACCATAGGACCTCCAAAAGTGCGGATCCAGTTGGTCAGAGAAGTGCGGCAACGTAGGATCATGCCACAGTTGTCTGTCCAACAGGTTGTCCGTAAAGGCAAATAAACGTTTAGCATAGGTCCAGAGTTTCAGGGCCAGTCTATGCAAAGGAAGCCAAGGGCCCCCCAGACCAACCCTACCCTCCAAGACGGGCCACAGGTGAGAGAGGTGTAGACTGTGGGCAAGGTGATGCTCACTATTGGGGAGGGGCTGCAAGGAAACCCAGTGTCTAAGATACCTGAGCTGGCCAGCCATGTAGTATAGCTGTAGATCGGGTAGTGACATACCTCCCTGAGTTCTAGGTCGCTGCAATGTGGTCAGTTTCAGCTTGGATCTATTAGAGCCCCAAATAAACGGGGGAAAGAGAGAATGCAGCTGCCTAAACAAGGAGACTGGTACTATGGCTGACGCATGCTCTAACAGATAAAGACACTTGGGGAGGACCACCATTTTGATGAGATTAATGCGGCCCGCAACAGAAAGGGGCAGGGCAGCCCAGGTCCGGAATTTGGCACGGACATAGGACAGAAGAGGTAGAATGTTCGTCTGATGATCCTCCCCAAACCGCCTATTGATAATGATGCCTAAATATTTGAACTGATCTACAACCCGTAGGCCATGTAAACAATTCCCTACCGGAGAATCTCTGATGGGCATATACACCGACTTGCTCCAATTGATCCTAAGACCTGAGTAAACCCCAAAGTTGTCAATAAGGCCAATCCCCAAAGCCAGAGTGCACGCAGGATCAGACATGAATAAGATCATGTCGTCAGCATACAGGCCTACCCTATCCTCCCTCGAGCCAATGCTTATACCAGCGTATCCCGGATGCTGACGGATCCGGAGGGCCAAAGGTTCAATAGCAATAGCAAATAGGGGAGAGATAGGGCACCCCTGTCGCGTGCCCCTGCCCAGGGAAAAATAAGGAGAAAGAGCACCGTTGATGGACATACGCGCCCTTGGGGATCTATATAAAAGGGAAATCCATTTTATAAAGTTAGGTCCGAATCCAAATCTCCGAAGAGTTTCCAGCAGGAAGGACCACTCAACGGAGTCAAAAGCCTTAGCCGTGTCTAAAGAAGCCAGCGCCCAATCCCTCCCCCCAGTAGCACCTATTTGGGTGAGTGTCTGGACCCTCCTGATGTTATCAGATGTGGACCTCCCAGGCATAAAGCCTGATTGATCTGCATGAATGATTTCCAAAATAACTCGATTCAGCCGGAGGGAGAGTATTTTAGCGAGCAACTTATAATCTAAATTGAGGAGGGAAATGGGCCTATACGAAGAACATTCCAGAGGGTCCTTATCCGGCTTCAAAATGACCACTATAGTAGCATCATAAAAGGACTCAGGTAGCACGTCAGAGGCAAACGCACAGTTATACATGGCCAGCAACACCGGAGCCAGCTGCTCCTTGTATTGCTGGTAAACTTCCACTGGAATGCCATCGGGGTCCGGCGACTTACCTCTCGCCAGGGCACCCAAGGCATCCTCCAGTTCTTCTATAGTCAGCTCCGACTCCAGAGAGGAGGCACTGACAGCGGACAGTCGAGGGAATGTGATGTCATCCAGGTAGTCAGACAGTTCCCGTGAGGAGTATGTGGCCTGAGGTGTATAAATCAGAGTAGAAGGAGACAAATCTGTCAGATATCTGGGAAGTAGTGGTCAATACAGTCCCATCCACCGAACGGACCTGTAGTACCGTCGGAGACTGGGCGTTCTGGTGTATAAGGTGGGCTAGTAATCTACTGGACTGATTTCCCATCTCAAAGGCCTTCTGTTGGGTAAAAAAAAGCTTACGAGCCGCTTTCTCCTGCAAACAATGTAGGTACTGTCGCCCCGCATGCAGCCATACAGTTTTATTGTCATCGGTCGGGTCAGTGATGTAAGTCCTCTCCAGGTCAGCACAACGGTCCCCCAGCTCAGACTCCTCCCTCATCGCCTCCCTTTTAATATAAGATATGGCCGATTGTAAACACCCCCGTAGGAATGCTTTAGTGGTTTCCCATACTAAAATGAGGTCGTCAACCCCATTATGATCTACAAAGAACATGGATAGTTGTACAGGTATACCATCATGAGGGCCAAATAAGGACAGCCAATAAGGATTTAGTTTCCAGCTTCGGATATTAGAAGGGCCAGGGGTCTGTAGGGTCAGTAGGAGAGGGGAGTGATCGGAGACCCCCCTAGTAACATACGCCACAGCCTGGACCATAGGGAGTACAAGTGGGTTACCCAACATCATATCTATGCGCGAAAGGGAATTGCCGCTAGCGGCCTGACAAGAATATACGCGGGCATGGGGATGCAAATGTCGAAAAGTGTCCCTCCAACCTAGTTCCTGAACCAGGGCGTTTAGCGGAGTCAGGGAAGAGGAAGGAACAATGCCAACCCCTCTCCTATCCAAAGCCGGGTCCAACACATTATTGAAGTCACCCATGCAGAGAACTCTAGCCCCTGGAAAAGAGGCAGCGAAAACTGCAGCTTGGTGGAGAACCTCCAGGGCACATAAATACCCAAGAGGACATAGGGGGAATTGTCAATAAGTGAAAAAATGAAAACAAACCTGCCCTCAGAGTCAACCCGAGTGTGCCTCGCCTCCCATCTCAGGGATTTGTGTATCATAAAAGAGACTCCCCTGGAATGCGAGGTGTGGCAAGAGTGTAGCGTCCATTGCACCCAGGGCCTAGACAACCACCGAGTGTTAGGGGCAATTAAGTGCGTCTCCTGCAAACAAACCACAGTTGGTTGGTACTTACGTATAGTGGCATACACCAGAGATCGCTTACGAGGACAGCCAAGACCCCTCACATTCCACGAAAGATACCTAACATTCGCCATGTGGAGAGAGTGAAGCTGAAATGAAAGGAATGGTGAGAGAAGAGGAACAGGGGTAAAACGAGTACACGACGTGAAAGTAGAAGAGGGGGCAAGTAGGGGGGCGACAGAAGGGAGTGGAGGAGCAGGGAAACCACAGAGAAGGAGCGCAGGGAAGAGGGAAAAAGGGCAGGCAGCCCGACCGGGACGTACACAAAACGAAACAGACACAAAACACTAGACAAAGACAAAACAAGAGGGTCATAAACAGATGCAACATGCAAAAGGCCAATAGCCTAAGGCCCAGAGAAGATGTATAATACGGGGGGAACCGTGTAAATCAAGGTCGCAGGGAAACGAGACCTCACAATCTGCCACCAGGGACAAACAGCAGTACCATCAATTAACTAGGGTACATAAACAAGGGGAAATACGGGTGGGCCATAATCCGGGCAATATGCCGCACAGTGTAGCGAGTATGAGCAGTTCAGAGTAACATGCAGTCCCGAGGTAGCAACCGGGCTTCAAGTCCCGTCAGCAGTGTGGTAGCGGGTCATCAGAACTGTTGCAGTCACGGGTGTATGGCAGCATTCACCAGTGCATTACCAGGTCCCCTGCGGGGAAGTCCAGCATAGGGGAAAGGGATAAACGGTACAGAGAGGATGCAGGGTCCGTTGGGCACAGGGCAGCATGAGGAAGGGGTCTGCATGGGTCCGGCATGAGAGGGAGCATACAGTCACTGAGGGGCAGTCCACGGGGGGGGGGGTAAGACAGCAAGGTCGGGTGGGGTATCCAGGTGGGGTATGCAGGTACGGAGAGTAAAAGTCCACGGGTGAAGGTGGCAGTTGGGTGCTTCCCAGAGTGTATATGCTCAAGGGGGAGTAGGCCATGAGGGGACCGGGAGATGGGTACAGGGGTACACCAGGGGGCCCAAAAGCAAGTCACTGTAGACAGCAGTACTCACAGTTCACCGGCAGTCCGGGAGCTCCAGACAGTGCAATAAACAGCAGGGCCCAGATGGCGTTCAGGACCTCAGCGCCTCACATTGCGCCTCCTTGAGGCCCACTCGTCAGCCTCCTGCGGGGTAATGAAGAAGATGGCCCTCTCACCGTCCACGACCCTCAGTCGGGCTGGGTACACCATAGAATAGGGTATCGCCATGTCCCTCAGCTTCCGCTTCACTGCTTGGAAGGTGGCACGCTTCTTCTGCAGGTCCTGGGAGAAGTCAGGGAATATCGACACCGGAGACCCATTGAAGGTGAGCTCCGGCAGGCGACGGAGCAGTCGTAAGGCGATGTCCCGGTCGTTGCAGTTCAGCATTCTGGCTAGAAGCGGCCTCGGCGGGGCCCCTGGCGGCAGGGGGCGAGTCGGGACCCGGTGTGCCCTCTCCACCGCGAAGGTGGTAGTGAACGGAGCATCAGGCAACAGCTCACGCAGCCATTTTTCAACAAAGGAGCCGGGGTCCTGTCCCTCAGAGTGCTCCGGCAGGCCAACAATTCGGAGGTTGTTCCTCCGCAGCCGATTCTCCAGATCGTCTGCCTTCTCTTTCCATTGCGACGCAGTGCGCTCAAGGTCTGAAATCGCTGCAGGTAGGGGCGCCACCGAGTCCTCGACTGAGGAGATACGAGCTTCAGCCTGTCTCACCCTGTCTCGGAGGTTGTGCAGGTCCTGCCTGATTAGGCCAATATCAATCTTCACCTCCTCCAGCATACTCGTCAGGGAAGTTTTGCACATGGTAATGGCAGCCAGAAGTTGCGCAGACACCTCGCTTAGGGTCATCTCCCCCGGGGCAGCGGCCAGCGTAGAGGGAGTCTCCGGGCGGGAGTCAGCGACCGGCTCAGCAGGAGCGGAGGAAGAAGGCCCGGTGCCATCTTGGTCTTGGCCGCGCGCGAAACCCTGCAACTTCGCGGCTGCCGCCACACCGCTCTTATTAGCTGGCATGATGGACCCCACCGATCCACTGCGGTTCCGAAGTCTCTGAGGCAAAGTTCTGAGGTCCAGGATGAAAACAGGATGCTAAACAACACGGTTCAGAGCGGAGCTAGTTCAGCATGCATCCGTTCGGCTCAGCGTCCAGGCCACGCTCCCATTTAGACTTGTTTTAAGGACATTACGTCAAAGTTGGATCAGCCTGTAGTGGGGTTTTCCCCTTTGATTTTGAGCGTGACTCCATATCCAGACCTCCGTGGGTTGATAAATTTGATTTCCATTGATAATTTGTGTGATTTTGTCAGTACATTTAACTATGTAAAGACGAAAGTATTAGTTTATTCATTCAGATCTACGAAGTGTTATCTTAGTGTTCCCTTTATTTTTTTGAGCAATGTTGTTGCCAGGGGAGAGGCATCCCACCCAAACCTACCTAAACAGCAAAAAATTAGCACAGAAAAAGCACAAATGTGTTTTTCTTCAGCTGTAACCGGAGTCTTGATCAGGCTTGAGGGAATATTGAACAGTTCCAAATACGAGGTAATTTGGGCACAGAACCTTCAGGCATCAGTGAGAAGGCTGAAGATGAAGATGTTGTTTACTTTTCAGCATAAGAATGACTCAAAGCACAATCCACAAAACGATTGCTTCACCAGAAGATTAATGTTGTGGCATAGCCTAGATCTTAATTCATTTGAACATCTGTGGGGTGATCTGAAGAGGGCTAACAGATTTGGGGTGCTATTGCAAGGAATAGTGGACAAATATTGCCATGTCTAGATTTACAATGCTAATAGATTAAGGTACCTTTTTTCTTTTTCTTACAGTATTAGTTTAAAGGGTAACTCATTAAAATTAATTTTTGCTATTGCACTCCTTATGGTAAATAAAAAATATTTCTAATATACTTTGTTTTAAAAAAATAATGACGTTTTCTATGTTTTACTTGTGCTTAAAGCTCAAGAGCACATTCCCCCCCCCCCCATCATCTTATACACAGACTTAGGACCGAGGTCCAAACCCCGAAACTGCAGCCTGGAGTGCTGAGGGGGGGGGGGGGGTCCAGCCTCATCTAATCATAGCTCCTCTCACACTTAAAGGGGTACACCGGTGAAAACCTTTTTTCTTTTAAATCAACTGGTGCCAGAAAGTTAAACATATTTGTAAATTACTTCTATTAAAAAATCTTAATCTTTCCTGTACTTATTAGCTGCTGAATACTACAGAGGAAATTCTTTTCTTTTTGGAATGCTCTCTGATGACATCACGAGCACAGTGCTCTTTGCTGACGTTATTATAATAATAAGTCTTTGTTGTCCATAGTGGGATTTGAACTCAAGGCCCCAGCACTGCATGGCAGCAGTGCTAAGCATTAACCCACCATGCTGCCCTTAGCATACAACTGCTATGCACGGTTGCCAAAATGGACAGAGATGTCCTCAGAGAGCACTGTGCTCATGATGTCATCAGTGTTCCAAAAAGAAAGGAATTTCCTCTGTAGCATTCAGCATCTAATAAGTACTGGAAGGATTAAGATTTTTTAATAGAAGTAATTTACAAATATGTTTAACTTTCTGGCACCAGTTGATTTAAAAGAAAAAAGGTTTTCACCGGAGTACCCCTTTAACTGCCATATGCTGTTGGTTGCACTCACTTCCTGTGTTTGGGCTTCGGTCCTAAGTCTGTGTATAATATGGGGGAAAATGTGCTCTTGAGCTTTTTTTAAGCACAAATAAAACATAGAAAACGTAATTTTTTTTAACCGAAGTATATTAGAAATCTTTTTTATTTACCATAAGGAGGGCAACAGCAAAAATGAGTTTTAATGAGTGCCCATTTAACCCCTTGGGGACGGAGCCCATTATAACCCTAAGGACGGGAGCATTTTTTGCAAATCTGACCACTGTCACTTTAAGCATTAATAACTCTGGGATGCTTTTACTTATAAATTTGATTCCGGGATTGTTTTTTCGTGACATATTCTACTTTATGGTAGTGGTAAATTTTTGTCGATAATTGCATCGTTTCTTGGTGAAAAATTCCAAAATTTGATGAAAAATTTGAAAATTTAGCATTTTTCTAACTTTGAAGCTCTCTGCTTGTAAGGAAAATAGACATTCCAAATTATGTATTGATTCACAAATACAATGTCTACTTTATATTTGCATCATAAAGTTGACATGTTTTTACTTTTGGAAGACATCAGAGGGCTTCAAAGTTCAGCAGCAATTTTCCAATTTTTCACAAAATTTTCAAAATCGGAATTTTTCAGGGACCAGTTCAGGTTTGAAGTGGATTTGAAGGGCCTTCCTATTAGAAATACCCCACAAATGACCCAATTATAAAAACTGCACCCCTCAAAGTATCCAAAATGACATTCAGTAAGTTTGTTAACCCTTTAGGTGTTTCACAGGAATAGCATCAAAGTGAAGGAGAAAATTCTAAATCTAAATTTTTTTACACTAGCATGTTCTTGTAGACCCAGTTTTTGAATTTTGGTAATAGTGATAATAGGAGAAAAAGCCTCCAAAAATTTGTAACCCAATTTCTCTCGAGTAAGGAAATACCTCATATCTGTATGTCAAGTGTTCGGCGGGCTCAGAAGGGAAGGAGCAACAATGGGATTTTGGAGAGTGAATTTTGAAATGGTTTTTGGGGGGCATGTCACATTTAGGAAGCCCCTATGGTGCCAGAACGGCAGAAAACCCCACGTGGCATACCATTTTGGAAACTACACCCCTCAAGGCACGTAACAAGGGGTCCAGTGAGCCTTAACACCACGCACGTGTTTGACGACTTTTCGTTAAAATCGGATGTGTAAATGAAGATAAATGTTTTCACTAAAGTGTAGTTTCTTACCCAAATTTACCATTTTTACAAAAGGTTATGGGAGAGAATGCCCCCCAAAATTTGTAGCCCCATCTCTTCTGAGTATGGAAATACCCCATGTTAGGACGTAAAATGCTCTGCGGGCGAAATACAATGCTCAGAAGAGGAGGAGCGCCATTAAACTTTTGGAAAGAGAATTTGTTTGGAATGGTAGTCAGGGGCCATGTGTGTTTACAAAGCCCCCTGTGGTGCCAGAACAGTGGACCCCCACATGTGACCCCATTTTGGAGACTACACCCCTCACAGAATTTAATAAGGGGTGCAGTGAGTATTTACACCCCACTGGCGTTTGACAGATGTTTGGAACAGTGGACTGTGCAAATGAAAAATACAATATTTCATTTTCACGGACCACTGTTCCAAATATCTGTCAGACACGTGGGGCATAAATGCTCACTGTACCCCTTATTACATTACACGAGGGGTGTAGTTTCCAAAATGGGGTCACATGTGGGGGGGTGGGGGTCCATTGTTCTGGCACTATGGGGGCTTTGTAAACTCATGTGGCCTTCAATTGCAGACACATTTTCTCTTCAAAATCCCAATGGCGCTCCTTCTCTTCTGAGCATTGTAGTGCGCATGCCGAGCACTTTACATCCACATATGGGGTATTTTCTTACTCAGAGGAAATGGGGTTACAAGTTTTGGGGGGCTTTTTTTCCTATTTTCCCTTGGAAAAATGAAAAATTTAGGGTAACACCAGCATTTTAGTGAAAACATATATATATATATATATTTTCATTTTCCCATCCAAATGTAATGAACACCTGTGGGGTGTTCAGGCTCACTACCCCTTATGTTCCGTGGGGGGTGTAGTTTCCAAAATGGGGTCACATGTGGGTATTTATGGTTTTGCGTTTGTCAGAACCACTGTAAAATCAGCCACCCCTGTGCAAATCGCCAATTTAGGCCTCAAATGTACATGGTGCGCACTCATATTTTATTGAGAGGGGGGACAGTGTAACGGGGTGTATATGTAGCGTTTTACTCTTTATTATGTGGTAGTGTAGTGTAGTGTTTTTAGGGTACATTTGCACTGGCGTGTTACAGTGAGTTTCCCGCTAGGAGTTTGAGCTGCGGCGAAAAATTTGCCGCAGACCAAACTTGAAGCAGGAAACTTACTGTAAACCTGCCCGTGTGAATGTACCCTGTACGTTCACATGGGGGGAGAAACCTCCAGCTGTTTCAAAACCACAACTCCCAGCATGTACTGACAGTGCATGCTGAGAGTTGTACTTTTGCAACAGCTGGAGGCACACTGGTTGTAAAACCTTCAGTTAGGTTCTGTTACCCTAACTCAGTATTTTCCAACCAGCGTGCCTCCATCTGTTGCAAAACTACAACTCCCAGCATGTAGTAATCGCCGAAGGGCATGCTGGGAGATGTAGTTATGCAACAGCTGGAGGTTACGCAACTACAACTCCCAGCATGGTGAGACAGCTGTTTGCTGTTTGAGCATGCTGGGATTTGCAGTTTTGCAACATCTGGAGGGCTACAGTTTATAGACCACTGCACAGTGATTTCCAAACTGTGACCCTCCAGATGTTTCAAAACTAAAATCCCAGCATGCCCAGACAGCAAAGAGCTGTTTGAGCATGCTAGGAGTTGTAGTTTTGCAAGATATGGAGGGATACAGTTTAGAGACCACTATATAGTGGTCTCAAACTGCAGCCCTCCAGCTGTTGCAAAACTACATATTCCAGCATGCCCAAACAGCAAACGGCTGTCTGGGTATGCTGGGAGTTGTAGTTTTGCAACATCTGGAGGGTTAGTCTCAGACTGTAGCCATCCAGATGTTGCTGGGCAACTTGCCGGCCTCCGTAGGATCCAGGGAGCAGTCTTCTTCTGCCGCCCGCGCCGATCTTCGTCGCCCGCAGCCTCCGGAGGGGTAAGTGGACCTTCGGCGTTCGGTCCCCGTCGTTTTCCCCGTCCTGCCCCGCCTATTGTGGGTGGGCAGGACGGGGAAAACGACACCACCAATAGCAGGGATAGGAGGGGTGGCCACCTCACTCCTATCACTTCAGGGGGATCGTACTTGTCTTAGACAACCGCGATCCCCCTTCTATTCCGGGTCACCATAGACCCGTAATGACCCGGAATCGGCGCAAATCGCAAGTGTGAATTCACATGCGATTTGCGCCGATTGCTGACATGGGGGGGGGGGGGTCTAATGACCCCCCTGGGCATTTGAAAATTACTTATGTTAAAACATCTTAATCCTTCCAGTAATTATCAGCTGCTGTATGATCCACAGGAAGTTCTTTTCTTTTTGAATTTCCTTACTCCCTGACCACAGTGCTCTCTGCTGACACCTCTGTCCATTTTAGGAACTGTCCAGTGTGTAGGAGCAAATCACCATAGAAAACCTATCCTGCGCTGGACAGTTCCTAAAATGGACAGACGTGTCAGCAGAGAGCACTGTGGTCAGGCAGAAAGGAAATTCAAGAAGAAAAGAACTTCCTGTGGATCATAACAGCAGCTGATAAATACTGGAAGGATTAAGATTTTTAAATCAAAGTAATTTTCAAATCTGTCATTACTGGCACCAGTTAATTTGAAAACTTTTTTTTTTTTTTTTCTTCTCTTGGAAGAACCCCTTTTAAGGGTGTGCAGGTGCACATGCAAACAGATTTTAGTGTGTTTATACATTTTTTTTTCATTCCCTCTCAAAGATTTTTTTTTTGCAATTGAATAGATTTTTATATCCTATGTACTTTGCGCATAGTGTTCTTCGTTGCCTTAAAAAAAAAAAATTTTCCCTGTACCAATGCAGAGTGTCACAATTGTGTGTTTTTATTTTTGTGCAAATTGGCATTTGTGCAACTTGTGCCATTTTGATTTTCCGCACTGGTGCAGAGAATGACAAAAAAAAGTCCCTAAGTGTTTAGTGTGTCTGTCACAGGAACATGTCAAAGGTTTTAATCTGCCCCACCGGTCACCAGAACAAAAAAGGTCTTCATAAATTATTTTTTTTTTTTTGTCCCTAAACCAAAGGAGGTCTATATATTTTGTTATTGACTCCCAGCTTACATCTGGACACAGCATGTCTTGCTGAAAAATACATTGTCCATGGTATTTAAAAAAAAAAGGAAATAAATTCAGGAAAATTTAGTGTAAAACCACCCACAAAGTTATAAATTGGGGACTTTTGCTAGCAGAATATTTAAACTTTGCTTCTGGTCTGCACTCTGTAATAAGTGACTGCATTTAAACAATCTTTTGTATGTCAATTTGACCACAAGGCCAGTGGGCTTAGATGCTGCATGTGTATGCAGCCTAATGCTGTACAGTAAATTGTTCACATTTTCCATTGATCCTTCAGAAGGTAAATTTAGCTTTAAGGGCTCCTTTACACTACGGAATCTCTGGTCACAGATATTTCGGACCAAGAATCCTTCTGTTGCGAGCGTCAGGATCACTAGGGCTAGGATCACTCAGAAGTGCACCATCTTCATGAACAGCAATGCCGCTGAAAGATTGAACGTGTTCAGACTTCGGTCCGGAATTTTTACAGCGAAACGTCTGTGAAAATTCGGTAGTGTGAATAGTGCAGCAGATTCCCATTAAATATATATATATATATATATATATATATATATATATATATATATATATATATATATATATATATATATATTGTCTTTCACAATGTAAAATGTAATACATGATATAATATTTTGTAACCATATCTTGTTTTATTTTTCATTTCTAGGCGAGTCAATCTTGGTTTATCTGGTGTGAATATATTATGGATTTTTGGTGACCTATGATGATGGAATTGTGAAAGTTTCATATAAATTTATAAACATGGCTTAACATGGCTAAAATAAAGACCGCTATATGTTGTAACTTGCTACTTGCTATTGTATTATGGCTCACAAACCGTCCCTCCATGTGTCTTGTCTTTCACATATATCAATATGGACTCTGTTAAGACCTTATGATTGACCGCTTAATAGAAAGTTGTAGCACGTCATTTGTTTTACCTTTTATACCATGATGTTTCCTTTGCGTGAGACATGGAAATGATACAAAACTGCCTTTAGTATAATTCAAATTGGTAAAGTCCAGGTTTTGGAGCCCATAGTTTACCATGATTTCCAGTTTTGTTTTGTTTTTCCTACTAAAATAAAGCATTTTTTTATTTTTAAACTACATTGACACCTTTTTGGATATCAATCAAATCTGACCTCAATTATATAAGGGTTCAAAGTCACTCTATCACTGGAGAAAGGGCTTCATTGGAATACAGTACTGAGTAATTCCATTTTAAATAAAATTGGATATTGCAGTAAATTGGTTATTTTTCCAGTGGTGCATGTAAAAGACTAAATATTTGAGACTAAAGCAGGATAAATGTGAGCATTAGTTCACAATTTACTTGCTGTACAGTGTGTTTTTGTAATTCATCTTTCAGTCAGCTGTGAAGGTATTTTATATGGAATTGTTTATTAAATAAACTTTTCAAATTTTGACTTTTAGTATGAAACCTTTTTTTGTGTAGGGATTTGACTAGCCAAAACATTTTATGGATTGTCCCTGGATAAAAAGTTCACAGGTGGTTTAAAATAACAAAAATGTGGCTAAAGTTCACTTTCTAAACTACAATTGAAAGGTTGGTGCTGACTTAGGAGGTATTTTTAATGCATTAAACCTAATGGATTGGTGGATGTACATATATTTGTGGAGCTATTTTGAAAAAAAAAAAGAAAAATAAATAACAATTAGATCTACTCTCCATCACACAGCCAACTAGGAGGGAATTTGCTCAAACCTTAAATTTTTAGACTGCAAACTTAAAGGGGTTCTCCACCATAAGGTGGCTTTAGAGCATACCTGCCAGACAGTAATGGACATGCTTAGGAAGGATCTGCGCTTGTCTTGGGACTAAACTGCTATGTTGTGAGATTACCATCTGTGGCTAGCTTTTTGTGAATTGGTATTTCCTGTTTTAGTTTTCTTTTTTTCTTTTTTTTTAACTACAAATTCCATTTTCCTCCCTCCCAAACATCAGCCACCCCACCCATTGAAGCAGACAGGCTCCCTGTCATCAGCTGACTAGTGAGTCAGGTCTCGGCCACATTGCAACCTGGGAAAAATCTGAGACAACAGTCATTTTGTATGCTGTTAAAAATAAATATTGGGGTGAAAATGACATAAGAATTGTGAGAAAACCGTCACACACAGGTACAGACACTATTATGAACTACACTAACTTTACAGCCCCTGTAACATAGACTTACAATGCGCCAAATTTATCACAGTAGCTCACACAAATTTTGATTAAATCTGGTTCTCAGGGTTTTTCTTTAAGTTTTGCATCTATTATATATGGCATAACATTTTAGACCATGCCCCTTTTCATTCACGTCACACTTCTCTCCTGCACACATTACCCTTTACCCAGGATCCAGGTGAAGGACCAAGGGGAATTTTATGAATTATGAATAGTTGTGTGTAGTAGGCTTTTCTCATCATGGTGTGTGTGTGTTTTTTTTCCCTTTTTCTGGTGATGCGCTATGGCTATTTAAAAGGCACACAGGCTTTAACCTCTTCCCTCCCCAGGACATATGGGTCATCCAGCTCCGTAACGCATGGCCCCCGGCTGGAACAGCCAGGGGCTGCAGCTAATGGCCTGCGATTGCCGATGCAAGGCTATTAACTGTTTAGATCCCGCTATCAAAGCGGATTGCGGGACCTAAAGCCGGCAACTCGATGTTGTTGAATGTTTGTAATGGGTGATCAGGACCACCGCGGGGCAATCGCGCAGCCTCAATCATCTTAAATGACCTCTGTGCCGTTGGATCATCTTTGTGTTGCTCTGGCCTGCTTTGGCAGCCTAGAGCAACAGACCACAGAGAACACTGATCAATACTCTGCAATAGCCCAGCATTGATTAGTGTTAGGAAGATTTAAAAAAAAATATATATATATAACCCCTTCCCATTATATAAATAAAATGTAAAAATAAGTGGTATAGATGCGTGCGTAAATGTCTAAATTATTAAAATATAACGTTAGTTAAACCACATGGTAAATGACAAACGTAAATAAAATACCAAAGTCCAGAAATGCGCATTTTGCGCATTTTTGGGCACTTCATATTTAAAAAAAATTCCAAAAAGTGATCATAAAGTCCATTAGAGACAAAATTGGTACTTTTTTAAACTACACATGACAGCGCAAAAAACGAGCCCTCATATAGCCCTGTATGTGGGGGACAAAAGATATAGGGATCAGAAGAGATATTTAAGCCTGCTAAGTGTCTTACAAAAAGTTATAGAATACTTTTTCAGTGGCAAAATAAGACACAACCTATATAAATTGGGTATCGTAATCGTATGGTCCTACAGAATAAAGATGTAATTTTTACCGAAAAGTGCACTACGTAGAAACGTAACCCCCTAAAAGTTGCATAATGGTGGTTTTTTTTCCAATTTTGCTCCACAAATATTTTTTGGCTTTATCATACATTTTGTGGTAAAATGAGTGGTAATCACAAAATACAATAAGTCCTGCAAACAAGCCCTATAGAAGAAAAATTGGAAGCGTTATGGATTTTAAAAGACGAGGATGAAAAAATGAAAACACAAAACTGAAAAATCGGTTTGTCATTAAGCGATTATTAACCTGAGTACTCTTCACTGAAACATCTCAATTTTTAAATCCTGCTTCTGCTGCATTTTTGACCATTCCTGCCCACTTTTGCGAGGTTTGTTCCACTTCCGCTGTGTCCAATCCCACCCTCTCTTGCTAAAATGCCCCAAGTGCCCCCCCACCATGCCATTTTAACACCCTCCCCTGTTTCATTGTAATCCTCCCCCACATCATATGCCATTTAATTCCCCTGCCCACCTCCTCTTCCCCCTCCCTCTGTTCTTCTTGCTGTTACCTGCCCTGTGGGCTCTGGCAGGTGCAGGGTCATGGTGGGTCCGATGTCCACTGCACTGATGAGTGACTCCCCTGAGGTCAGTCAGCGGAGCGGTAAGACGTAACTCGTCAGGGGTCGTTGGACCCGCCGTGACCCTGCACCTGAGTTTGCCGAAGTACACAGGACAGGTAACAGCAAGAGGATTGGTAGGAGGTGCTGGTGCCGCTGCCACTTTTAATCAGTGGTGTCACTAAATTTGCAGCCTTTCAGAGGCTGGGTGTGTGGGACCTGCTGGCATAGCACCTGACCACCTGCCCCTGCCCGCATGTGTTATTTATTTTTTTTTTTTTTATTGAGTCTCATAGTATTTAAGTCATTGTTTGAAATATACAGCACCTACAAAGAAAAGTAACACCGCGTTTTAGACACCTTTTTTTTGTTTTTCATATTACTGTACGTTTAAGAAGACAAAATCGAATAATTAGTTGCTGATTTACGGAGTCCTAGTAACCCCTTAGAGACATGGTCGTTTTTTTAAAAAAATCGTCAGCACAGTATAAATATATATATATATTTTTTACAATAGTTATTAAAACAAACTCCATTTTACCGTATCTTCCGCCACAGCAATGTGAACGTATTTTATAGCACTTTGGGTATTGCCCATAAAGCAAGCTGGTACCCAGTATAGGAGAGCTGTGCTCTCATTAGTGTGTGATTGGCTGAGGCAAACACCTCCCTCATCTATATTTACGGTTTCCTAACAATGTGACCTGTTCTGCTCTGCCAGCAGCTTAGAACAACAGTTAAAGGAGCATAAAGGCACAGGGGGAGATTTACCAAAATCTGTGCAGAGGTAAACTTGCCCAGTTGCCCATAGCAAACCAATCAGCTTGCTGCTTTCACTTTTAGCAAGGCCTGTGAAAAATGAAAGTGATCTGATAGGTTGCTATGGGCAACTGGACAACTTTTCCTATGCACATGTTTTGATAAATTGTTGCCTGAAAACCCTACAGGGTTTTGGGGGGGGGGGGGGGGGGGGGAAGCGAGAGCACTGTGCATATTTGGGGGGGGGGGGGGGGGGTACAGGGATACTTGGCTGGTAAGCAGAGAAAGTATGAGAGACAGTGTCAGTTGCACGAGGAGGCATGGCATTGCTGTGTGGCGACCCAGTCTTCTAGGGAGCTCATGATCACTGGATAATGACTTAGGAGAGGAAAAGAGGAGGAATGTAAAGTTTTCATCTCACTCACTGACCATTTTGGTGTTAGAGGCAATCCCAATGTATGCCTCCTCTGCCAAAAACACCCTACGGGCAATTGGGCTATTCTTTATTTTTATGTGTGTAGGGGTGGTGTGTAAAACCTTTTATTGAAGTGTGCATGTATGATGTGGTGCTTTTACTTTTTCCCTTACCTACCCAAATCCTAAATAAATAAATAAATATATATATATATATATATATATATATATATATATATATATATATATATATATATATATATATATCTCTATCAAGGAAGGATGCCGCAGCACACGGAAGGTTCAAAAGTGTAAACAGTGGTTTATTCCATGATAATACAAGTTAGCAACGTTTCTGCTGCCAGTGCAGCCTTTGTCAAGCAACAAAATGGTGACCAAACAAGATATTTATATGCAAATGAACAAACAAATCAATCAAATCAATTAGTGTGGATACAGTGTAAAAAATACATTTACGATATAGGGTAATTAAAACCACTATAATATGCATGTTGTACAAGTGCTCTGCAGTGATTTAAGATCGATATACATAAGCAAGGGCTGCAAGTAAAGTTATAAACAATATAACATTATAAATAGTCTTAACAAGATTACATGTGTACCTAATGATTAGGAACGGGGGCTGAATGGTCACGTGATCCCGACTCGTCTCCATGCAAACCGCCGTTGCTGTAGGTAACAGCGGAGCTGTGATGTGTGTAATCGCAGGACGCCAGGAGTGGCCGCGCGGCCCCACTGTGTCAGCTGACCAGGGTGTCACGTGACCGCTCCTAAGTCCGGGCATGCGCATTAGGAAAAATGATCGTTGTACTGCCATGGTGGTTAAGGGAAAAGGGGAGGAATCTAATCTATCTAGTTGAGGTCTCTCAGGGCAAAAGAGAGATAAGGAGAGAGAGTGTCCTATGTGTACATATAGTGGATAAAGATAAGTTTATAGGCATTATAAGTGTATAGATATTAAAAATGTGTGAAAAGTGGATAAGAATAAAAATGTGTAGACATTAATACCCTGAGTATTTCCTCGGAAGGAAGGGTATGTAAAGAAAGAGATGAGCAGAAGATAAGTGCATATAGAGTGATATACAAAGATAGAAAAGTAAATTTAAATTAAAAATAAAAATAAAATAAAAAAATAAATAAAAAAATAAAAAAATAATAGGAATAATAAAATAATAATAGTAATAATGAAAATGAAATAAAGATAAATAAAAAAATAGATAAATAAATATAGATATAAAAAGTATTAAAATAAAATTAAAAATAAAGAAATAAGAAGGGTAACGGAAAAAAAGAATAAAAATATAAATGAAGATGATTTTGGTTGTAATCTAACCCGGCTCCACATATGATTGCCACGCACATCGGGCTATAAAGGCCCAACACCTCAGTTGCCCGTGCTCACCCCAATATTATGGGGGAGTCACTCTGGGGCACCCAACGGCGTCAACCGTAAGTTTAGGTCCCCAGTATCAGGCTGTGGGACGTGCTGCTCTAACTCTCTCGTGCTGTATATATATATATATATATTATATTAAGCAAAAAATCGAACTAGAAAAATGCTAACTTATAAACCAAGATAAAATAATTATAAGCCCTGCGCTGAGTGGCAGCAGGAAAATTACATAGTGGAGGGTTTAGCCATACAAAACAGTGGCTGGTGGCACAGACAAAGATCCCCACATAAAAAAAAGCCAGAAAAAAAATGTAAGTGATAAAGTGCAGGCTGTACTAGGAATTCGGTCTGTTCACACAGCATGGGGCAGCTGCTGGTGGCCCAGACTGCAAAAGTCCCAAAAAAGGTGCTAAAGAAAAAAAAAAAAAAATGCAAATGGTAATCAGTGATAAATCACTGGTCAGCGGTCAAGGCAGACTGCACATAAGGGTACTGTCTGGCCACACAGCACAGCAAGAAAGCTGCAGGTGGCACAGAGCGCAAACGCCTCAAAAAAGGTGCACAAATAAAATTAAATAACAAGGTGCTAAAATAACTTGATACAAGATGTCTGCTAATCAGTGAGTATATCAAAGATGAAAAGTGTAGATATGAGCAGTGTGGGCAATAAATGTTAGGTACAAAATAATGTGCGTCTCTAAATCTAAGCATCAAGAATCCAAAAACAAGAAAAAAAAGTCTGCCCATTTTGCTGCACTGCGTTTTTTCTGTGAAAAAATGCAGCGGCCACATGTTAGCTGCAAGTCAGTAGTAAACTGCAGAATACCAGATCCACTCGACGTTTTTCATTTTGGCATTTTATTTTTATCCTTGGTGTTTTTCAGCTATTTTGGGCTCGGAGGCTGGTTTTCAAAAACGACCTCAAGTTCAGAGTATGGTGTTTGTTTTACAGAAATCTTGGTGTTTTCTTCCCATAGAAGTCTGAGTGAAAAAACGCCATGTGGATTTTAACTTTGGCGTTTTTGCAGGCGGTTTTCATTCTTTATTTTTTTGGACTTCAGCGATCCGAAAAAGGATGGACTTTTTTTTTTCTCTTAGCACTACTACTCTTAGCGTGGAACAGGCTGTTCCATGTTGGGAGTAGTAGTACCTGTACATTAATAGACATATCGCCCTGGGTGGCACGGCCGCTCTTCTCCTCTATCCTGCACTATGTTCTGCAATGTGAAGTTATTCATATCATTGATTCTTATTTCCCGCGGAGAGCTGTGATTGGCTGGAATCATCTGGCCAATCACAACTAGAGAAGAGCGAATTGAAGTTGACGAACCCGAATTTGTTAACAATTTCATGAAAAATTTGATTCGCAACGAATGTGAATAATGCCGCGTTTCGATCCATTAAACTCCATTTAACAGCGTTCTAGACCTAAAAGGGCGGATCCACATGTGAGTACATGGGGCAGGGGATTATGGGAGGGCGGGAAACAGCGGCGGGAATGAAGGTAGGCGGGCTGACCCTGAATCACGTGAGATGTAGCCTATCAGTGTTCACTGACCCCTGTGATGTCACAGCCCCTATATAATCGGTGGCCATCTTGCCTCTCCATTTCATCTATGCATTGAGAGAGAGGACCGGACTGCGCGTGTGTGTGAATAGCTCATACTACAGCGTTACACTGCAACTGCTAGTCACATCAACATTAGGGAAAGACAGGAGTGCAGAGTGCTTTGCTGTTCAACACTGAGAAGGATCATTGATAGCTAAACCTCCTATTCACGTTATTGAGCATTGCAGCAGAAGGGGCAGATAGCGGTCAGCTGCCTCATACAGATCTCCAAGCTGCCTGAACTTTCTGAAGCATCTCATCTCCTCATTTTTTCAGCCCAATTGATTTTTTTTTTTTTTTTTTTTTTGCTCCACAAATGTTCTGCTGCTCAAAATTGTGTGACAGAGTGCAATTTAGGGTTTAATCCCTATAGTTTTTTTTTTTTTTTGTGGTGCTGCACTGTTGGGTCCTGCTGCTGTTCAGAAATATGTGATTGTTCAGTGGGCTGTAGTGCATTTGTACCATTTTGTACCTGTTAATCTGTCAAGGGGCTACATACTGTGCAAGTCCAAACAATAGTATTCACCAGCTGGTGTTTAAAAAAAAAAAAAAAAAACTTGCTGCCTATAGTTGCACATCTTGCTGCCCTCATCAGTGCATACCGCATACGTACATCCAAGTAATGTACCATCTTGTACCTGTGAATCTGTAAAGGGCCTACATACTGTGAAAGGACAGCCGTAAGTAATCACCTGCTGCTGTTCTAGACAAATACTGTTTAAAGAGTAGCGTAGCGTATTGTAATACCCTCATAAATGCACTAAGTATGTCAGGCAGAGAAGTGGCAGAGTCCTAAATACTTTAGGCAGAGTTGGCAGCAGACTTGGGGCGAGTGGCAGCAGGAGTCGCAGCGAGAGGCCTGAGCTCCCGTTTTCAGCCAGCGGTCGTGTCTCAACCAGCAACCCATCTGCCGTCGTTGATTGGTTTACACGCTCATGCACATCATCACAAGTGACATCTGACACCCCCAGTCAACAGTCGGTTCCTCAGACACAACCCTCAGTTGGCATGGCCCGGGAGCAGTCCCTGTCCTCCCATTGCCTTTGTCCTATGCTGTTCCCTCTCCTAAAGAAGTAGCTTATGCTGTGGGTTCAGCTCCACTATTTACTGAGGACGATCTAATAGAGGACGGTCAGCAGCTACTGGACAGCCAAGAAGGGTAGGAGAAATGTGCTGCTTGCAGCGTGGTGGCAGTAGTGGAAATTCAGGAGCCAAATGTGCCTGGGGGAGACCACCTGCTTCGCGGCAGCCTACCTTTCCGGGAGGTAGTGGAACAGGGGTTCCTGGAGACGGCGCCAGTAGCAGTCAATTAGTGCGGACTGTGGGTGGGAAAATCAGCTACTTGGTGGTGTGGAAGTTTTTCATAAGGCATCCGGAGGAGGTTCACGTAGCCACATGCAAGATCTGTCGACAGAAGGTGAAGTGTGGCCAGGGTCCCAATGTCAGCGCCACGGCCCTGCATCAACACATGCTTCGCCACCATAAAGCGGCCTGGGAGACCCGTGGCTCCGATGTAGTGGTCCAGCCTGCTGCATCACCCAGTGGCAATCCGCTCCCTCCTTCATCCAGCCAAGGCTCCACCACCTCAGCCGAAGGGAGCTGTGTGTCAAACCCTCCTTCTGTCGCTCCTGCTTCTCCCGCTTTTAGTCAGCCATTCCGCCAACAATCCATCGGCGAAGCCATGTCCAAGAGACAACAGTATGCGCCCAGCCGTCATGCCTATAGGCCACATGGTCCATCCACTTGCAGGTCTGACTCGGGGGGGCCCTCTGCGCTCACCTTCCACTGCCATGGCTGCTGGGGAGGGGTGGCAGGAGCAGTACCAGCTCAATCAGCAGCAGCCTGAGTCTACAGTCGCTGATGAGTAGCTTTCCTCACCCACATAGTGAAGCAACTCAGCAGCAGGTAGACATGGAGCAGGACCTGAATCAGCTGGTGGTGGCATACCTTGACATGACCATGACAACAACCATTGAAGAGCCGCTGGACTTCTGGGCTGCCAAACTTGATTTATGGCCGCAACTAGCAGAGATTGCCCTGGAAAAGCTGTACTGCCCGGCCAGTAGTGAGCCATCAGAGCGGGTGTTTAGTGCGGCCGGGGCCATAGTCACCCCAAGGCGAACTCGTCTGTCCACTAAAAATGTGGAGAGACTGACGTTTGTCAAGATGAATCAGGGATGGATCAGCCAGGATTTCCAGCCACCAATGCCAGATGCCTCAGAGTAGATTGACCATGCTGCTACACCAACATTTCCCAATTATGGTTGGTTATGAAACCCTCTTGGTTTATCAATTAGGGTTATGAAACCCTCTTTGGTACTGCCATTGCCTGCTCCTGGCTCATCCTGTGTCTTTCAGGAACTACTTGCCTCACTGATGCTTTTGGTCTTGGGCCTTTAATTTTTGGATGTTTAGCAGTAGCTAAATACATGCTTAATGCAAATTTCAACAATGATCTTTAAATTCTTGGTGCTCTGCCAGGGCCTTCTCCTACCCCGCCGGGGCCGATCCGAGGACCTCACTAAACCATCCAATCGGTAGTAGAGACATGCGGTGTGTACAAAGGGCAGGGACTTAATGAACCCGAGCTTATGACCCGCACTTAGTTGTGATTCTTCTTTCCTGGCAAATGATTGCAATCCCTGATCCCTATCGTGAACGGGGTTCAGCGGGTTACCCGCACCTGTCGGTGACACGCTGGTCCGTTCAGTGTTTTGCGCGTGCAGCCCAGGACATCTGAGGGCATAACACACGTGTTATTGCTAGATCTCCCAATTGACCGTGCAATGTAAGGGGTTATTGAAGCCTCTTGGGTACTGCTGATGCCTACTCCTGACTGCTCCTTTGTCTTTCTGGAACTACTTGACTTCATGATGCTTCTGGGCTTGGGCCTTTAATTTTAGGATTTTTGAAATACATACATACATACATACATGCTTAATTAAAATTGCAACATTTATGGTACAATGTATGGGGTTATTAAATACTCTTGGGTAGTGTTTTTTTGAAATTTTCTGATAATTATCACAGTAATAAACTTAAATTTTCCAGAATAATAACCATTACACCATTGAACGCTTGTTGCGTGGGATTTTTTTAAAGTAAAACTTTCAAAAAAAATACGGAGAGGGATGAACTCTGCTTCTTTATTTCATAAAAAATTATTTTATAGAAGAATGTCTTTTGGTGGTCCACCGTCCTGCATTATAGAGTCTTCTGGACTCTTGGATATGCGCTTGTTCTTAAACAAAGGTACAAAAACCAAAAATGGCCGGTCAGGGCTATGGAGACGTTGCGCCTACATCTTACGGCCACATGAGCCCTGTGGGTGCTTGTGAGATTAGATCCTTTGTACCCACACGGCGGGGTCCGGGACACAAATTTTGATTTAAATTTCAAATAAAAAAAATCACACATTTCAATGGTCTCCTCATGCTGCAGCCAACTCCAGGATGTGTCATTCTGGTAATATATAGAGAGCACTCGCTGTCCTAAATTTTCTTTAAAATTTTTCGTAAAAAATGTTTGTCTTTTTTATTAGGGATTGTGAAGCTTTGGTGCGTACTCATGCATCAACCAACTCCAGGCTGTGTCATTCAGGCAATATATAGGTACCACCCACTACCTATATTTAAAAATGGTTGTTTGCTACTCCACCTCCACATCCTCCACTGTGTCTTAAGCCTCCACTGCCCGGACAAGTCTCAGTGGCCCTTCAGCATACCATGTGTGCAGGGCACGGCGGTGTCACGCTGTTCTTCACATTGTTTGCCTTGGTGAAAAGTCTTGGAAACAATGGCCGGTCAGGGCAATGGAGACGTTGCGCCTACATCTCCCGGCCACACGAGCCTTGTGGGGGCTTGTTAGATGTGGTCCTTCGTACCCACACGCTGGGGTCCGGGACACTCAAAGGTTGTTTTAAATTTCAAATCAAAAAATGATGGCGCTGCTGGGCCTGGGTCTGGTAATTTCAAATTTTCTCATAGGTAGCACCCGCTATCCAAAATCTTTTTCAAAAAATTCTAAAATTGTGGTGTTTTTTGGGGGGAATTGTGAAGCCCTGCTGTGTACTTATGAATCAGCCAACTCCAGGCTATGTTATTCAGGCAATATATGCTTTACTGATGTTGCTGTGGGGGCTTGTTGGATTTGGTCCTTCGTGCCCACACGATTTTCAAAAAAAAAAATGAAGACGCTGCTGGGCCTGGGTCTGGTAATTTCAAATTTTCTCATAAGTAGCACCCGCTATCCAAAATCTTTTTCAAAAATTTCTAAAATGATGTTGTTGTTTTTTTTTTGGGGGGGGGGGGGGGGGGATTGTGAAGCCCTGGTGTGTACTCGTGCATCAGCCAACTCCAGGCTGTGTCATTCAGGCAATATATGGGTTACTGATGCCACTTTGGGGCCTGGGTCTGGGAATTTCTAATTTTCTCATAGGTAGCACCCACTATCCAATTAATTCATCTTTTAATCTTAGGGATTGTGAAGGCCTAGTGCCTACTCATGCTGCTGGCAACTCCGGCTGTGCCATTCATCCACTATATGGTCTCCTCATGCTGCCAACACCTCCACTCTGTGTCATTCAGCCACTATATGGTCTCCTCATGCTGCCAACATGTCCCTACTGTGTCATTCAGCCACTATATGGTGTCCTCATGCTGCCAACACCTCCACGCTGTGCCATTCAGCCACTATATGGTCTCCTCATGCTGCCAACACCTCCACGCTGTGTCATTCAGCCACTATATGGTGTCCTCATGCTGCCAACACCTCCACGCTGTGCCATTCAGCCACTAAATGGTCTCCTCATGCTGCCAACACCTCCACGCTATGTCATTCAGTCACTATATGGTCTCCTGACACTGATGCCACCACCAGGCTCTGTCATTATGCTGCTGTGCGGCAGTGATTCTAAAAGCGATGCCGGTAATCTGCATGTTATTCTGAATAACAGTATTATTTCACTACTCCAGCACACTCCATATGGGTTTTAGAACACAGTAAAGTGTTCTATACCCCTGATGGAGGCTGTATGTAGGCTAGAAATAGTCTTTTTTAATATAGATTGGCCACGAAAAAATTTGGATCGAAACAAACTTTTTCGGAAAATTTGTCGAATCGCCGAATAAAATTTTTGAAAAGTTCGCTCATCTCTATTCACAACTGTCTGCGGGAAATATGAATAATAGGTGTATATATATATGGCAGTGCAGGGGACCATAGAAGAGCGGCCCGCATCTATACATTATACACGGCGATCACAGCGGGTGTCACTCCTGACTGCAGGTACTACTGCTCCCAACATGGAGCAGACTCTGCCCCTTGCTGGGAGCTGTAGTAGCGCAACAGGTGTCAAGTCTATTAATCTGTCTATTAATGCAGGTACTACAGCTCCTAGCATGGAGCAGAGTGTGCTCCATGTTGGGAGCAGTAATACCTGCAGTTAAGGACAGATCTCTAATGCAGAGATGTGGAGCAGCTTTCTCCTGCGTTCGCATCTCTGCACTATACTCCGGCATGCCAGTGTTGTGAACAAAATTCACATCACTCATTTGTATTTCCCGCTGAAAGCTGTGATTGGCTGCCACCATCTGGCCAATCACCACTCTGGGCGGAAAATATAAATGAGTGATGTGAAATTTTAAGCCTAAAAAAATGCAATGCAAAAACCTCAGTGGACTCCTATCCTCACACTCTTAGGTCCTACACAGCCACATTTTAGTCTTATTACCAATAAGATACATACCGTATTTATCGGGGTATACCACGCACCGGCCTATAACACGCACCTTCATTTTACCAAGGATATTTGGGTAAAAAAAGTTTTTTACCCAAATATCCATGGTAAAATGAGGGTGCGTGCTGTCGCCGCTTCTCTCCGGCTGGCTATCGGCGGCGCTGCCCGTTCTCTCCCCCTGACTATCGGTGCCGGCGCCGATAGCCAGGGGGAGAGAAGCGGTGCGGGTAATGGGGCAGCGGCGCCGACAGACAGGGGGAGAGAAGGGGCAGCGGCCCCGTTGCCTCCCCCCCCATCCCCGGTTGCATAATTACCTGTTGCCAGGGTCGGGTCCGCGCTGCTTCAGGCCTCCGGTGTGCGTCCCCTGCGTCGTTGCTATGTGCTGCACGGCGCAATGACGAGTGACGTCATTGCGCTGCGCCGTGCAGCGCATAGCAACGACGCAGGGGACGCACACCGGAGGCCTGAAGCAGCGCGGACCCGACCCCGGAAACAGATAATTATGCAAACGGGGATGGGGGGAGGCAACGGGGCAGCGGCGCCGGCAATGGGTGCCGCTGCCCCTTCTCTCCCCCCCTGTCTGTCGGCGCCGCTCCTCTCCCCCTGGCTATCGGCGCCGGCAATGGGGCGCTGGCACCGATAGTCAGGGGGAGAGAACGGGCAGCGGCGCCGATAGCCAGGGGGAGAGAGGGGTCGGTAGCAGGGCTCTAGACCCCAGGGCACGCAGGGGCAGAGAAGCCGGCAGCGCTGGCTGTCTCTGCACCTGCAAAGCTGCTGCAGTTCATTGATTTAAAGTGCCCGCTTTAAATCATTGAACTACAGTGGCTTATCGGCGTATAACACGCAGGTAGACTTTAGGCTAAAAATTTTTGCCTAAAAAGTGCGTGTTATACGCTGATAAATACGGTAGTTTTCACAAGTGAGCAAAAAGATCAGCTCAGGAATATGCTCAGACAGTAGAATCCAAGGTGACATTAAAAGGGTACTCCGCCCCTAGCATCTTATCCACTATCCAAAGGATAGGGGATAAGATGTCAGATTGCGGAGGTCCCGCTGCTGGGGACCCCCGGGATCATTACTGCACAGAGCAAACTCGCTCTGTGCGTAATGACCGGCTATACAAGGGCCGGAGCATCGTGACGTCATGGCTCTGCCTCTTCATGATGTCACGGCCCGCCCCTGCAATACAAGTCTATGGGAGGGGGTGTGATGGCCGCCACGCCCCCTCCCATAGACTTGTATTGCGGGGGCGGGCAGTGACGTCACGATGCTCCGGGCCCTGTATCACCGGTCATTACGCACAGAGCGGGTTTGCTCTGTGCAGTAATGATAGCGGGACGCTGCAGCTGAGATCCCGGGGGTCCCCAGCGGCGGGACCCCCGTGATCTGACATCTTATCCCCTATCCTTTGGATAGGGGATAAGATGCTCTGGGCAGAGTACCCCTTTAAGGTTGTGTTCCGAACCCTAAGGTGTCTCAAGTATCTTGCTATTCAGCTTACAAGAGAGTGGGATATCAAACTCAGAGTAGAATTCTACAATAAAGGACTTTGTTGAAGAATTTTTGCGTTCTTGCACCTTTTTGTCTTCCTGTATTCATCCTATCAATTTTGATTGCCTAATGGCTTATGTGATGATGGGGTGGTAGTAAGAGCCAGTTTGGCCATAAACATCTCTTAGCAACTAGAATTGTTAATTTATAAGGCTACATTCAGACTGCGGCAGTGTGAAGTCGCTTATTTTAGGATCGCGAATAGTGGGAGAAAAAATAGTGCTTGCACACTTTTTTTTTTTTCCCCCTCCGGCTATTCTCTCTGAAAATAGCAGTACCCGGCAGACCATATTGACTATAATGGGGGTCAATCAGGACTCAATGCCCATTCTGAAGCGTCAAAATACACGCCCAAGTTTAATGTCCCAGGCCCCGGCGTTTACTTTGAATAAATAGTGTGGTTACAAAAGACCAAATCTAACAAGGAGTCACATGTCAAATGGCGGCACAATTACAGAGACTGGAGGTGACATCAGTATGAGGAGACCATATAGTGGCTGACACACCCTGGAGTTGGTGGCAGCATGTTCGCTTCGGGTCTGATTACCGGGGACCACAGGGCCAATGGCGTGTGACGTCACGCTCCGCCCCTCAATGCAAGCCTATGGGAGGGGGCGTGACAGCTATCACGC
Organism: Hyla sarda; assembly: GCF_029499605.1. Classification (NCBI taxonomy): domain Eukaryota; kingdom Metazoa; phylum Chordata; class Amphibia; order Anura; family Hylidae; genus Hyla; species Hyla sarda. Next base: position 191,350,885 of record NC_079192.1, on the reverse strand, counting down.
CCCCTCCCATAGGCTTGAATTGAGGGGCGGAGCGTGATGTCACACGATGTCGGCCCTGTGGTCATCGGTAATCAGACCCGGAGCGAACACGCTCCGGGGACTGATTATAAACGGGGTGCCGCGTGCAAGATCACAGGGGTCCCCAGCGGCGGGACTCCCGCGATCAGGCATCTTATCCCCTATCATTTGGATAGGGGATAAGATGTCTAAGCACCGGAGAACCCCTTTAACACCCCACAGGTGCTTGACAAATTTCTGCTAAAGTTGGACGTGAAAATTAAAAATTAGATTTTTTTTCATTAAAATGCTGGTGTTACCCTAAATTTTTCATTTTCACAAGGGGTAATTGGAGAAAAAACCTCCCAAAATTTGTAACCTCATTTCTTCTGAGTATGAAAATACCCCATATGTGGATGTAAAGTGCTCTGCGGGTGAACTACAATGCTCAGAAGAGGAGGAGCGCCATTGAGCTTTTGGTGAGAGGAGGGATCGCGCGGTACTTCTCGGGGTCTCCGGCCTCCCCACCGGCTTCACCTACCCCCGTGCGCACACTGCGCTCCCGTTTGGCGGGACCTGCGGGACTGCGCCGCGCTCAAGACGGTGCCGTGGCGCTGGACGGAACCCCTGTGCTCCGAGGTACCTCCCCTGACTCTCACCTCCAGCAGGACCCGGGATCGGGTAGCCTGTGCGGCGACGCTGCTCCTCCTGGCCCTGCAGCTGTCCCGGCAGATCCTGCAGCAGCTCATCTGAGGGAGTCCCGGCCTTGTAACAGCACAGCGCCCTGTGCCCCCTTGCTGGTGTCTGGAGCCAGTGCCTGCCCGCCCCGTGTCTGGGATCCCTTGCTGGGGCAATCTTCAGGGGATACAATACAAGCTGGTGATAAGCGGTCCCCCTCAGCTGCGGTGCAAGCTGTTGCACACCGCTCAGCTCTCCCCTCCTGTGAGAGTGCTCCTGGAGCCCAAGCTCTCTGGACTGTCCCTCCCACCCTGTCCCCCTCTACGGTATACTGCTGGCCACCTGAGACGCCTGCTGGCTGCTCTATCTAATCCCCCAAGCCGCAGAGGATTATGGCCACGTGAGATCCTTCAGGGGGGAGCCCCTGGGGTGTTGCCCTTGCTGGACCCCCCCTGACCCAGGGGTCGCCAGGGTCCCCACGCCTGGTTGGTAGCCGCCCTGACTGGGATAGTAGCCCAGAAATTGCTTGCTCTGGAATCCCTGCCTCTGCTCCATTGTCTATGGACTTTGGTCAACTACTTTCTCATCTGCCTTCTAAAGAAGATTTTAAAGTTCTCATTACTGAAGTCAAAGATGCCTGCAGGGCTGAGATTGCCGCGATACGCAAAGATCTTCATCATGTCTCTGACAGGGTGGATGATTTAGAGGGCGCACATGATTCCACTAGATCCTACATAGCACAGCTCCTGGGGTCGGTGACCGCACAGACTGACTTTCTCAATTATATGCACTCTCATCTGGAAGACCATGACAACAGGGGTCGGCGTAACAACATACGGGTGCGGGGGCTCCCAGAGGCCACCCAGACTGAGGATCTTCACATTACCCTGGAGGCTATATTCAACATGGTGCTGGGAGAACCCCCGTCTCACAAGATTAAGTTGGATCGAGCAGGTCGGGCTTTCAGACCACGCCTAACCAATGGTCCACCTAGGGATGTTGTCTGCTGTGTGGCGGATTTGCAGCTTAAAGAGAGGATTATGGCAAAAGCCTGCGCTCTACGGAACTTTGATTTTGACGGTGCTCCCATTCAGCTATACCAAGATCTCTCCTGGATCACCCTACGCAAGCGGAGGCTGCTCCAGCCTCTTTTATCGGATCTACGTTCAGCTCAGATCCCGTACCGATGGGGTTTCCCATTTGCTTTACAAGCCAGGAGGGACGGACGCTACGCAGTATTGAGGTCCTTTGCAGATGTACCGGACTTTTGTGCTACCTTGGACATCCCTGTCCCCCGACTCCAGGACTTGGGCTTAATCTCCCCGCCTCCTCCTCTGCCACCAGTGTGGCAGACTGTTCGTGGGAAGCGCTCTACAGGGGGCCGAGCGACTCCTCAGGGTGGAACACCGGGTCGTGGAGCTGACTCCCCTTGAAGGGATTACTTGGAACTTTTGGGTTGTTGCTGAGTTGGGGAAATTGACGTTTTACCTGCCTCTCTTTTCTAGTGCTAGTCAATTTATTGCATTATGTTTGGAGTGCTATGTTGTTGTGCTACTTGCTCACCTCTACAGATGTTAATGTTGGGTTAACTTTAGCACGGCCTTTGAGCGGGTCCTCTTTTCTGGTTGGCGCTCCCTTTGGTGTATTCTTCCGCGCCCCCTCTGAGGCCATGGTACTTGTTACTGGCTTATGGTTAAATTGTGTTTGGATGTCTAATTTTGCCGCTTGGTTTCCCCTCTGGCACTTATGCCATTGGTTTATTTTCAGTTTTATTTGTTGTGTACTCCTACCCTAATGTCTCTGTTTGTCTGTTTAGTGCATCTTGCCACTGTTTTCCCCTCCTTTGGTCGTTCAAGTTTCTTCTTTTCCCTTTTTTTTCTTTTTTCTCCTAGGTCACAGGGAAGTCGGTAGATTACTCCCATACTGTCTCAGTCGCCCTGGGAAGCCCCTATGGCCCTGAGTGAGTACCCTGACATACCGCAGTTTCACACCTCCCTGATCCCCCATGGCTAAGTGCGTCTCCCTGAATGTGAAGGCTCTAAACACCCCTACTAAACGTCGCCTGCTTCAGAGGGAGCTTGTGGCTCTAAAGGCTGACATTGTGTACCTTCAGGAGACGCACTTTGACAAGACTGGATCATTTCACTTCCTCACACACATGTACCCACAGGCTTATGTTGCTTCCTCGGATAGAAAAGTAGTGGGGGGGTAGCCATCCTGATTTCTAGATCGTGTCCTTCAGTTATGCTGACCCATTTGGTCGGTTTATGATAGTGCAGGGGTCTATGGGGGGTAAGCAGATGCTTCTCTGTAACATATATGCCCCTAACACTGCCCAGATCCCGTTTTTGCATCGGGTTCTTACACGTCTTCATACCTATCCTCCTGCAGCCTGGCTATTGGGTGGGGATTTTAATCCATTTGCTTTCGGGTTCCCTGCCGTCTCCCCCTCAGTTACGCTTATCCACGCTTTTTCGGCGGCTGATTCGTTCAGCCGGACTATACGATCTGTGGTGTATTAACCATCCCTCGGACCGTTCTTTTTCTTTTTACTCGCACCCTCACAAGACTCACACCCGTATTGATTACCTTTTTGTGCGTATGCTCTCTTCTGCCTCTCTGGAAACTATCTCTTGGTCAGATCATGGCCCTGTCCTAGTCTCTTTCTCTCTGTTTTCCTCCCCTGTCCGTCGCTGTCATTGGCGCCTCAATGACTCTTTGCTAAAATCCCTTACTTCTCGTCTCGGGACTCGATCTTGACGAGCATCACTGATTATTTTGCAACTAATGAGGGCTCCGTGACCTCTCCTGCTATTCTATGTGAAGCTCATAAGGCGGTGGTCAGGGGCCATTGTATAGCCTTAAGCTCCAAACTGAAGCGTGATGCATTAGCTCGCTCCCGAGAATTGAAGGCGGAGATTTCTACCTTGGAAACCCTCCTATTGGCGACCCCCTCTCTCTCGGTGTTGACCCCCTCTCTCTCGGTGCTTGGTCGTGGTGCGGTCTAAACTAAAAGATCTAGCCCTTCATAAGGTGGAAAGGCAATTGCTTTTTGCTAAACAACGATTTTATGAAAAAGGTAACAAAGCTCACACTATGCTTGCTAGGCGCCTGCGTGACCGTGCGGTGGCTCAGGCCCCCTCCGCTCTGAGAGACTCAACGGGCGCCCTTCACTATCATCCAGACTCTGTCTCCCGCTTCTTCTGGGAATACTACTCCAACCTGTACTCTCTACCTTCTCAGCTCCCTGTGGACCCGGGGGAGAAGGCCAGGGCAATAGACACTTTCCTTTCCAAGTGCAGCCTGCCAGTTCTTTCGGTGGCTGACCGGGAGAACCTCAATTCCCCGATCACTCTCGAGGAGTTGACGGAAGTGCTTAAGTCCTTGCCTGCAGGGCACTCCCCGGGGGCCCGACGGTTTTACTTACCTCTATTATAAGACCTATTCTTCTGTCCTCTTGCCTAAACTACTCCCTCTATTCAATTCCTTCTTGAGTGATGGCGATATCCCGCAATCCCTCCTGCATTCCTTAATTACGCTGATCCCTAAGCCCGGGAAGGATCCTCATGATTGCTCAAGTTATAGGCCCATAGCTCTCTTAAACTCTGACCTGAAGCTGTTTTCTAAGGTGCTGGCAAACCGCCTTTGTGCGTTTATGCCTACCCTCATACATAAAGATCAGGTCGGTTTTATTCCCTGTAGACAGGGCGGTGACAATACGAGGAGAGTAATAGACCTTATAGACTTAGTGAACCGGAGGTCCGAACAGGCCTTGATACTGAGCTTAGATGCTGAAAAGGCCTTTGATAGGTTTGGTTGGCCATTTATGTGCGCTGCTCTTCAGAAGTTTGGGATCACTGGCAATTTTCTTATGGCACTGCGGGGTCTCTATGCCACTCCCACTGCTTCCCTTAAATGCCCATCTGCTTTTCCCTCTCCCATTACTATCCATAATGGCACCAGACAGGGATGCTCGCTGTCCCCCCTGATCTTTGCCCTATGTATTGAGCCGCTGGCTGCTCTGATCCAGGGGGAATACTTGAAATACTTGTGAGAAAAAAGACCAATGGATCCAGGCGCTGCTCTATCCAGGTATACACAGGATGCAGGTAAGTGTTCTTAATCAAGCAATTTTATTGAACACAAAACAACAAAAGGATCATGACGCGTTTCGGGGTAAATTCCCCTTCCTCAGATGATCTAGGTGCTGCTACAACAAGCACCCTTTATATAATGGCAAGGTGGAGGAGGTACAGGTCAGGAAGGGGTGGGCTGAATGTGATGTCACATCCAGTCCACTTACAAAAAACTTAATTTACATGTAGAAACAGCAGAAAATAATTATTGTCTAAAACATACAGGTGTGCGTTTGATTATGATAATAATGTAACATCAATATAAACAGTACTAAGTGATATAACATGGGTGGAATCGGCAATGTGACAAACACATCCCGGTAGTGATTGTCCAAAACGAGGCTCAGTTGCGCGAGCTCTGACGAGGTAAACAACATAGCCATGTGGCTGAAAATAAACATAAACAATGGCATCGGTCTATTGTAAGGCGCTCCACTCGCAGCGCGCGCCGACATAGCAGTGACAGGAGTATCCACGGACGCGTTGCCAAGCAGACGTCTCTGAACGGAAAACAACCAATCACAGTCCACGGGGCGCGGCTTGCAGCGGATCGCCCAAAAAAGTGAGTAAACAACATAGGGAACAACACCATCTATGGAAGAAAAAGGTAAAGTAAATACAAAAATAAATAAATGAAATGAAGGCAAGAGATACAAGTAATCCACAATATCCCATGTTAAATGGTGGGAATAAAAAAAAAATATATATATATATATATATATATATACACATAAAACGCCTTGGGATGTCCATATCGGGCGTTACTAACAGCAACAACCACAAACTAAAATGTACCTTCTGAACACACATAATAAATTATTTAACACGCCAGAATAAATTAATTGATAAAAAATAATTAATAAAAAATGCGATGATCCCTATAAACAGTACATGATTACATACAAAATTTATTGAGATATATAAATACACAAAATAAATGTATATTAAAATACTAATAAAATTAATCCTGGATCTTAATAATAAAATAGTATAAATAAGGAGTCAACGCTGTGACAGCTACTAACAAAATGTGATGATAAATACTTAGACAAAAGGCGTCCCCATCCAGTATGTCTCCACAATCATATACCCATGTCTAAAAGATTTAAAAAAAAGAATTAATAGAAAAATAAAGCTATTAAGATGTTATAACCACTGAATGTTGCAATATCACAAGGCAGTCTCCACCAACTCATTCAAACCAGACAGTACAAGAGTACGGAGTTTAAAGATCCAGAAATTCTCTCTCCTTCTCAATAAGTTGAATCTCTGGGAATTATCAAGTGCAATATTTTCTATAGCCTGAAGTTTCATGCAACTGAAATCAGACTGATGGTGGGTCAGCAGATGCCGAGATACACTATGCAAGGTGAACCCTAAATTTGCATTGCTACGATGTTTGTTGATCCTCTCCCTGAGGCATTGGGTAGTACGACCCACGTACTGTAGGCCACATGGACACTCAAGGAGATAAACAACAAACCGTGTGGAGCAATTAATGAATGTTTTAGTTTTAAAACTTTCATGGGAGACAGTGGAAACAAATGTTTTACTGCGACTCACAATTGAGTCGCAGCACTTACATCTGTTATGTCCACATTTAAAAGTCCCAACTGTGGTTAAAAAGGTCTCTGAAACCTTCTTGGGTGCCTTTAGTCTACTTGGCGCTAAAATATTCTTTAAAGTGCGGCCTCTTCTGAAAGTGATGCCAGGCTTAGGTGGTAGTAATGAATTCAAAAAAGGATCCTTACATAAAACATGCCAATGTGTATTAAAAATGTTCCTAATGGCCTTATGATCTTGATTAAAAGTAGTAATAAAATTGCCCGCCCAATCGGGTACAGTTTTTTGTTCCGTATGCTCAGTTATATCTTTTGGAGCAAGACACTCTTTTTGGGTTAGGGGTCTGGCTCTATCAAGTGACGCTTTAACCAGTTTCCTTGGATATCTTTTAGGAGCAAATCTTGCTTCTAGTGTTTTACTTTGCTTATCAAAGTCGCTCTGAATGGTACAGTTTCTACGGATCCTTTTAAACTGTCCCAAAGGGATATTAGTCAGCCATTTTTTTAAATGGGCACTACCAAAATCTAAGTAACTATTACTATCTACCGCTTTAAAGTGCGTCTTAGTGTGCAGTTTTTTGGACTCATCATGAAAGACTACCACATCTAGGAATTCTGCATGGTTATTGTAAACAGACTGCGTAAAATTAAGGCCCCATTGATTTAAATGAAGATCCGTTAAAAATCTATTGAGCTCCAAACTACCACCATCCCAGATAAAAAAAAATATCATCAATATACCTTTTAAACAAGTGACAATGTACAAAAAGGGGATGGGTATATATGACCGTCTCCTCAAAAAGCCCCACAAATAGATTCACAAAACTGGGCGCCATCTTAGAACCCATAGCGGTACCCGTGTCTTGCGAGTAGATTTGTTTTTGAAACTCGAAGTAATTGTGTTTTAAAATGAACATCAGGCTCTCCAATACAAACTCTCTCTGGACATCAGGTATGTTAAGATCTTGTAATAAAAACTGTTTGACAGCGTTTACTCCTAATTCATGGTCAATCACCGTATACAAAGAAGAAACATCCATGGTGACCAAAAGAAAATGGTCTTCCCATGTTGTATCAACCACACTGTTAATAAATTGAGCTGTGTCTTTTAGAAAGGATTTGAAGCCTATCACATGTTTCTGGAGTAATAAATCCACATAGTGTGATAAATTCGCGGTCAGGGAATTAATCCCTGACACTATCGGACGACCTGGGGGGTTCATGACACACTTGTGTATTTTGGGTAAAAAGTAAAAAAGGGGAAGTGCGGGTTCTGAGAGTATGCGTCATGGCTCTCTAGTTTTAAGAGGAAAGTACGTAAGTTTGAAGTAGACATTATGCACAAAAAGATAGGCAAATTAAATAGAGATAGGGACGATTATAGGTCCAACAATATCCGCTATTGGTTAAATAACCATACCCATTTAAAACATACAGATAACCAATTATCCTCTGCACAACAATCAGACACCTGCCTGCCTAACACACCGGCATTTTCCAGTCACAAACCCAATTTTACTAGACAGCGCAAAAGATCACTTTCCAACCGGAATAAGCAGAATTTGAATACATATCAACATCCACGGACCTTTAAGGCTTCCAATCATCAGGGTAATCAATACCCTAACAAAAGAACAGCAATAAATCATGTTACTAAGCCGGTTATTCAGTCCAACACTGTCAATAATAAAAATAATGTTCATAACAAAAATAGTAATACTAATATAAACGATTCTTCAATTAGATCTCAACCCATTAATGTTGCGAATAGTCTAGTTAAATCCAATACACAGTCACTTGGCAACCTTTGTGTTACAATTAATCATCCAGTACCTCTAATTCCCGAGGTGATTCATAGTAACTATTTAGCACCTCTAATTCCTGAGGGGATACATAGTACCACTTTAGTATCCACTACTGATAGTACTTTGCCATCTACAGAACAAGTAGGCTATTGTTCTGTATCCAATAATGTTTCACAGGATTTGTTGGACCTCCTTGAGTTTTTACCAAGTGGGACCAACAATCTTCCCACAGGGAGGTTTGATAACAGCGATAATTCGCTGCTAGAGGACTCCCTTATTACGGTACACCATGTCACACCCAGTACTTCAACTTCAGTCATAGAACACCAGTTTTATACCCCAACAGGACCTCTCCCTTTCAGCCCTCACTATACATGAGGATCCTGATCTAGGCGACTCCATCCAAGCCAACACAACGGCTTTTTTAGGGCTTCCTCACATTGTGAACATTACCCCTCCCAATTTGAAAACACTGGAATCCCAGCCAGTAGAGACGGTACATGTAGCCCCACCATTAGGTCTAAAAAGAAAAGACAGAGGAAAAGAGGGTGCAGAGGAGGAGGTAAGAGACGAAAAGAAAAAGAGAACAAATCATCACAACCAACTACAGAAACGGTAACTACCGTGAAAATTTTTAATTTGTCTAAATATATCTTGGATGAGATTGAGTTAGATGTACTCAGAAAGGGCTTATCTTTCTGTCCGACTGATAAGTCCAATAATTTTAATTTATTTATGGATCTTAATAATTTTATTAGGAAGTTAACTATCAAGCATTTTTTTGCCATGAAGGACACAGAGGGCCCCACCAACTCTGAGTATAACCCCATCACCACTTATGTTGAGACCCTTGATCCACCCCCCATTTGCACTGGGGTTCACCCTAAATCTACTTTTTTCCCCCTGCAAGCCAGGGGTTGCTTTATTGAGACCTTCTTTGCTTTGGTCAACACTGATCTGGAGGGTCTCTCTAAAGGCAACCAGAAAAAGCCCAGTAATATCAATCTGAAGGAAGCTTTGGCCATCAAACAATTGGTGGACAATGCAAACATTGTTATTAAGTCTGCAGATAAGGGGGGGGGGGGTTGTTATCATGGACCGGGACAACTAAAGAAGCACTCAGACTACTATCAGACACTAAGTTTTATAGACCCCTTTTTTTTAATCCCACTACTATTTATTTGAAAGAGTTGCATATTTTGGTGATGAAAGGCTATACGGAAGGTGTTCTTACCAAGTCAGAAAAAGATTACCTACTAGTTACAGAACCCGCACTTCCCCCCTTTTTTACTTTTTACCCAAAATCCACAAGTGTGTCATGAACCCCCCAGGTCGTCCGATAGTGTCAGGGATTAATTCCCTGACCGCGAATTTGTCACACTATGTGGATTTATTACTCCAGAAACATGTGATAGGCTTAAAATCCTTTCTAAAAGACACAGCTCAATTTATTAACAGTGTGGTTGATGCAACATGGGAAGACCATTTTCTTTTGATCACCATGGATGTTTCTTCTTTGTATGTGATTGACCATGAATTAGGAGTAAACGCTGTCAAACAGTTTTTATTACGAGATCTTAACATGTCTGATGTCCAGAGAGAGTTTGTATTGGAAAGCCTGATGTTCATTTTAAAACACAATTACTTCGAGTTTCAAAAACAAATCTACTCGCAAGACACGGGTACCGCTATGGGTTCTAAGATGGCGCCCAGTTTTGCGAATCTATTTGTGGGGCTTTTTGAGGAGACGGTCATATATACCCATCCCCTTTTTGTACATTGTCACTTGTTTAAAAGGTATATTGATGATATTTTTTTTATCTGGGATGGTGGTAGTTTGGAGCTCAATAGATTTTTAACGGATCTTCATTTAAATCAATGGGGCCTTAATTTTACGCAGTCTGTTTACGATAACCATGCAGAATTCCTAGATGTGGTAGTCTTTCATGATGAGTCCAAAAAACTGCACACTAAGACGCACTTTAAAGCGGTAGATAGTAATAGTTACTTAGATTTTGGTAGTGCCCATTTTAAAAAATGGCTGACTAATATCCCTTTGGGACAGTTTAAAAGAATCCATAGAAACTGTACCCTTCAGAGCGACTTTGATTAGCAAAGTAAAACACTAGAAGCAAGATTTGCTGCTAAAAGATATCCAAGGAAACTGGTTAAAGCGTCACTTGATAGAGCCAGACCCCTAACCCAAAAAGAGTGTCTTGCTCCAAAAGATATAACTGAGCATACGGAACAAAAAACTGTACCCGATTGGGCGGGCAATTTTATTACTACGTTTAATCAGGATCATCAGGCCATTAGGAACATTTTTAATACACATTGGCATGTTTTATGTAAGAATCCTTTTTTGAATTCATTACTACCACCTAAGCCTGGCATCACTTTCAGAAGAGGCCGCACTTTAAAGAATATTTTAGCGCCAAGTAGACTAAAGGCACCCAAGAAGGTTTCAGAGACCTTTTTAACCACAGTTGGGACTTTTAAATGTGGACACAACAGATGTAAGTGCTGCGACTCAATTGTGAGTCGCAGTAAAACATTTGTTTCCACTGTCTCCCATGATAGTTTTAAAACTAAAACATTCATTAATTGCTCCACACGGTTTGTTGTTTATCTCCTTAAGTGTCCATGTGGCCTACAGTATGTGGGTCGTACTACCCAATGCCTCAGGGAGAGGATCAACAAACATCGTTGTTACGCCGAGTGCTCCGGGTTCTCGCTCCTCCCCGGAGCTCTCGCAGCGTTCTCCTGTTCGCAGCGCCCCGGTCAGACCCGCTGACCGGGAGCGCTGCGATAATGTCCCTAGCCGTGATGCGATCTGCGGTGCGGGACGCGCCCGCTCGCGATTCGCATCCCGGCCCGCTTACCAGACTCGTTCCCCGTTTGTGCTGTCCTGGCGCGCGTGGCCCCGCTCCCTAGGGCGTGCGCACGCCGGCTCTCTAATATTTAAAGGGCCAGTGCACCAATGATTGGTGCCTGGCCCAATCAGTCTGATTAGCTTCCACCTGCCACCTGTCCATATAACCTCACTTCCCCTGCACTTCCTTGCCGGATCTTGTTGCCATTGTGCCTTGAGAAACCTATCACTGTGTTTGCCATTTCCAGTGTTCCTGACCTCTTGCCGTTGCTATTGACTACGAACCTTGCCGCCTGCCCCGACCTTCTGCTATGTCTGACCTTGCCTCTGCCTAGTCCTTCTGTCCCACGCCTTATCAGCAGTCAGCGAGGTTGAGCCGTTGCCGCAGCAAGACCATCCCGCTTTGCGGTGGGCTCTGGTGAAAACCAGTAGCAACTTAGAACCGGTCCGCCGGCACGGTCAATGCCAATCCCTCTCTGACACAGAGGATCCACATCCAGCTAGCCGAATCATAACAATCGTAGCAATGCAAATTTAGGGTTCACCTTGCATAGTGTATCTCGGCATCTGCTGACCCACCATCAGTCTGATTTCAGTTGCATGAAACTTCAGGCTATAGAAAATATTGCACTTGATAATTCCCAGAGATTCAGCTTATTGAGAAGGAGAGAGAATTTCTGGATCTTTAAACTCCGTACTCTTGTATCGTCTGGTTTGAATGAGTTGGTGGAGACTGCCTTGTGATATTGCAACATTCAGCGGTTATAACATCTTAATAGCTTTATTTTTCTATTAATTCTTTTTTTTTAATCTTTTAGACATGGGTATATGATTGTGGAGACATACTGGATGGGGACGCCTTTTGTCTAAGTATTTATCATCACATTTTGTTAGTAGCTGTCACAGCGTTGACTCCTTATTTATACTATTTTATTATTAAGATCCAGGATTAATTTTATTAGTATTTTAATATACATTTATTTTGTGTAATTATATATATCAATTAATTTTGTATGTAATCATGTACTGTTTATAGGGATCATCGCATTTTTTATTAATTATTTTTTATCAATTAATTTATTCTGGCATGTTAAATAATTTATTATGTGTGTTCAGAAGGTAAATTTTAGTTTGTGGTTGTTGCTGTTTAGTAACGCCCGATATGGACATCCCAAGGCGTTTTATGTTTATATATATATTTTTTTAATTCCCACCCTTTAACATGGGATGTTGTGGATTACTTGTATCTCTTGCCTTCATTTCATTTATTTATTTTTGTATTTACTTTACCTTTTTCTTCCATAGATGGTGTTGTTCCCTATGTTGTTTACTCACTATGTTGGGCACTCCGCTGCAAGCCGCGCCGGGTGGACTGTGATTGGTTGTTTTCCATTCAGAGATGTCTGCTTGGCAACGCGTCCGTGGATACTCCTGTCACTGGTATGTCGGTGCGCGCTGCGGGTGGAGCGCCTTACAATAGACCGATGCCATTGTTTATGTTTCTTTTCAGCCACATGGCTATGTTGTTTACCTCGTCAGAGCTCCCGCAACTGAGCCTCGTTTTGGACAATCACTACCGGGATGTGTTTGTCACATTGCCGATTCCACCCATGTTATATCACTTAGTACTGTTTATATTGATGTTATATTATTATCATAATCGAACGCACACCTGTATGTTTTAGACAATAATTATTTTCTGCTGTTTCTACATGTAAATTAAGTTTTTTGTAAGTGTACTGGATGTGACATCACATTCAGCCCACCCCTTCCTGACCTGTACCTCCTCCACCTTGCCATTATATAAAGGGTGTGTTACGATTCGGCAGGCTGGAGGTGGATCCTCTGTGTCAGAGAGGGATTGGCGTGGACCGTGTTGGTGGACCGGTTCTAAGTTGCTACTGGTTTTCACCAGAGCCCGCCGCAAAGCGGGATGGTCTTGCAGCGGCGGTAGCAACCAGGTCGTATCCACTGGCAACGGCTCAACCTCTCTGACTGCTGAGATAGGCATGGTACAAGGGATAAGGCAAGAGCAAGGTCGGAAGTAGCAGAAGGTCAGGGCAGGCAGCAAGGATCGTAGTCAGGGGCAACGGCAGGAGGTCTGGAACACAAGCTAGGAACACACAAGGAAGGCTTTCACTGGCACAAGGGCAACAAGATCTGGCCAGGAAGTGCAGGGGAAGTGAGGTAATATAGCCAGGGAGCAGGTGGAAGCTAATTAGGCTCATTGGGCCAGGCACCAATCATTGGTGCACTGGCCCTTTAAATCTCAGAGAGCTGGCACCCTAGAGAGCGGAGCCACGCGCGCCAGAACATGACAGCCGGGGACCGGGACAGGTAAGTGACTTGGGATGCGATTCGCGAGCGGGCGCGTCCCGCTATGCGAATCGCATCCCCGCCGGCAGAGTCAGTGCAGCGCTCCCGGTCAGCGGGTCTGACCGGGGCGCTGCAGAGAGAGGAACGCCGCGAGCGCTCCGGGGAGGAGCAGGGACCCGGAGCCCTCGGCGTAACAGTACCCCCCCCCCCCCCTTGGGTCTCCCCCTCTTTTTGGGACCTGAAAATTCTTTAATCGAGAAGACATCTGAGGACCCGGAGACAGGAGTAGCTTTCTCTAGGCACTTGACTTCAAAGGGTCCAAGATAACGTGATCCCAGATTAAAACTGGGGACACGGAAGCGGATATACTTGGCGGAGAGCCACACAAAGACAGGAGGAGTTCTTCTTTTTTTGTCGGCATGCTTCTTCATCCGGGATGAGGCTTGTATGAGGGATTTTTGAGTCTTTTTCCAGACGCTGGCGAAGCCCCGGGAAACCTCATCAACAGCGGGCAAACCAGAAGGCGTGGGAGTGGGGAGGGAAGGAAGAGGGTGAAGCTTGGCACGGGGCAGAGTGTTAACAGGACGGGGGCTATGAGGAGGAGACACAGCATAGTCCTGATAGGCCTTGGGGAGACCAGGTAAAGGAGGAGACACTGAGGTTTGACTGACGGTACTGGGAGCAGACGTGAGGCATTTTCTGTGGCAAGAAGCACCCCAGCTCTTGATCTCCCCGGTGGTCCAGTCAAGGGTAGGAGAGTGGCGTTGGGGCCATGGCAGACCGAGGAGGACTTCAAAGGTGCGGTTGGGCAAAACAAAAAGTTCAATTTTTTCGAGATGCAGTTCAATGCTCGTGAGCAGGGGTTCTGTGTGGTAACGCACAGTGCAGTACAGACGTAAATTTTTATTTCTGCGGCGAGTCCTCTCTTCAGGGGTCAGACGAGACCGATCCACTTGCATAGCCTCCTCGGCGGGAGGCACAGGGGTAGATTGCAAAGGATACTGTGAGAGAGGTGCTCCGAGCGGTGTGGCCCATGACAGGGCCTTCCCAGACAGGAGACCACGGCAGAGTCTAGAGTCCCCATCAAATTTGTCCGGCAGGGACAAGCGGGGGTTGGGAGCGGCCGCTCGCTGCGGAGGAGGTGCAGGAGCCGGCGGAGGAGATGGTTGTTGCTGTAGCAGCAGCTGTATCTGTAACTGAAGTTGCTGTATCGTGGTGGTCAAGTACGACAGCTGGTGATCTCGTTGGGCGATCAGTAGGGATTGCTGGGCGATCACCGTGGATATGTCGGCGAGACTTGACAGCGGCACCTCAGCAGAATCCATGGCCGGATCTACTGTTACAATTTGGCAGGCTGGACGTGGATCCTCTGTGTCAGAGAGGGATTGGCGTAAACCGTGTCGGTGGACCGGTTCTAAGTTGCTGCTGGTTTTCACCAGAGCCCGCCGCAAAGCAGGATGGTCTTGCAGCGGTGGTAGCAACCAGTTCGTATCCACCGGCAACGGCTCAACCTCTCTGACTGCTGAGATAGGCATGGTACAAGGGATAAGGCAAGAGCAAGGTCGGACGTAGCAGAAGGTCAGGGCAGGCAGCAAGGATCGTAGTCAGGGGCAACGGCAGGAGGTCTGGAACACAAGCTAGGAACACACAAGGAAGGCTTTCACTGGCACAAGGGCAACAAGATCCGGCCAGGAAGTGCAGGGGAAGTGAGGTAATATAGCCAGGGAGCAGGTGGAAGCTAATTAGGCTGATTGGGCCAGGCACCAATCATTGGTGCACTGGCCCTTTAAATCTCAGAGAGCTGGCGCGCGCGCGCCCTAGAGAGCGGAGCCGCGCGCGCCAGAACATGACAGCCGGGGACCGGGACAGGTAAGTGACTTGGGATGCGATTCGCGAGCGGGCGCGTCCCACTATGTTAATCGCATCCCCGCCGGCAGAGTCAGTGCAGCACTCCCGATCAGCGGGTCTGACCGGGGCGCTGCAGAGAGAGGAACGCCGCGAGTGCTCCGGGGAGGAGCAGGGACCCGGAGCGCTCTGTGTAACAGGGTGCTTGTTGTAGCAGCACCTAGATCATCTGAGGAAGGGAAATTTACCCTGAAACGCGTCATGATCCTTTTGTTGTTTTGTGTTCAATAAAATTGCTTGATTAAGAACACTTACCTGCATCCTGTCTATACCTGGATAGAGCAGCGCCTGGATCCATTGGTCTTTTTTCTCACAAGTATTCCAAAAATACCCTACGGCAGTGTTTCCCAAACAGGGTGTCTCCAGCTGTTGCAAAACTCCCAGCATGCCTTGACAGTCAGTGGCTGTCTGGCAATACTGTGAGTTGTTGTTTTTCAACAGCTGGAGGCTCCGTTTTGGAAACAGTGCCATACAAGACTTTAAAAAAAAAATATTTATATGGGACGACGACTGTGTAGGGGTATATGTATATGTAGTGTTTTACTTTTTATTTTGTGTAGTGTTTTTAGGGTACATTCACACGGGCGGAGGTTTACAGTAAGTTTCTCGCTGGGAGTTTGAGCTGCGGCGGAAAATTTGCCGCATCTCAGACTTGCAGCAGAACTCGCTGTAAACCCGCCCGTGTGAATGTACCCTGTACAAACCTGCAGCTTTTGCAAAACTACAACTCCCAGCTTGCACTGACAGACCATACATGCTGGAAGTTGTAGTTTTGCAACAGCTTGAGGCACACTGCTACAACTCCCAGCATACCCTTTGGTAGTCTGTGCATGCTGGGAGTTGTAGTTATGCAACAGCTGGATGCACACTTTTCATAGAAAAAATGTGCCTCCAGCTGTTGCATAACTACAACCCCCAGCATGCACAGACTACCAAAGGGCATGCTGGGAGTTGTAGTTGGAACTCCAGCTGTTGCAAAACTACAACTCCCAGCATGCTCTTTGGCTTTGCATGCTGATCGTTCTGACCGATCAATCACGTGATCGTGAGGCGGCACCCGTGCCACCTCACTCCTGCTTGGTAAGGGTGAATGGGGCTGTCTCGGACAGCCCCATTCACCCTTTTTTTTCCGGGTCACCAGAGACCCAATTGACCCAGAATAGTCACAAATCGCCAGTCTGAATTGACTGGCGATTTGTGGCGATCGCCGATATGGGGGGACCTCAGGACCACCCTGGGCGATATACCGGGATGCCTGCTGAACGATATCAGCAGGCATCCCAGTCCGGTCCCTGCCCGGCGAACGGCAGGGGTCAGAAGAACGCAGGGCAAGGAAATGCGGGCGTATGGATACGCCCTGCGTCCTTAAGGGGTTAAACATGTTTTGCACTATCAATATTTGTGAAGTGTTGGTGTGGCGCCATGGTCAATCTACTCTGCATCAGGCATTGGTGGGTGGAAATCCTGGTTGATCCATGCCTGATTCATCTTCACAAAGGTCAGTCTCTCCACATTTTTTTGTGGACAGATGAGTTTTCCTTGGGGTTACTAAGGCCTCCGCAGCACTAAACACCCACTCTGATGGCACACTACTGGCCAGGCAGGACAGCTTTTTCAGGGCAAACTCTGCTAGTTGCGGCCACAAATTAAGTTTGGCTGCCCAGAAGTCCAGCGGATCTTCAAGGTTTGTTGGCATGTCAAGGTATGCCACCACCTGCTGGTTCAGGTCCTGCTCCAGGTCTACCTGCTGCTGATGAGTTGCTTCACTATGCAGGTGAAGAAAGCTACTCGGCGACTGTAGACTCAGGCTGCTGCTGAGGGAGCTGGTACTGCTCCTGTCACCTCACCCCTCCCCAGCAGCCATGGCACTGAAAGGTGAGCGCAGAGAGCCCCCCAAGTCACACCTGCGAGAGGATGGACGATGGCGCAGATAGTCATCGACCAACTGACTACATTGGAGGTCTCTGTAGTAGGTCAGTTTTTCCTCCCTCTCAGTGGGTGTAAAAAAGGCTCCCATTTTGAGCCAGTAGCAAGGGTCCAATAAGGTGGAGAGCCAGAAGTCATCCTGCTGCTGAATGGTGACAATTCGGCGGTCACAGCGCAAGCATGCATTGTGCCATTTGTTCAAGTGACTCGGAGGGACTCCCTGCCTTCATCTCCACTGCATACTGCCACGGTGTGTCTGGGTCCTCTGTCTTTCCCTCCTCATAACCCTCTAGCTGCTCCAGCTCCTCCTCTCCTGTCAGATGACTAGAAACACTGCCCATCTTGCGAAACCTAAACTGTGCTCCACTGTGCCCCTCCTCCTCCAGTTCAGCCCCAACAGGGCTCATGTGGCCGTGAGATGTAGGAGCCACGTTTCCAGTGCCCTGACCAGCCATTGTTTCCAACACGTGTTGTAGTAGATGAAGCAGTGGAATGACGTTGTTTATCCAGTAATCCTGGCAACTGCTCAGGCCCTTTGAGGAAGCCATATTACAGTGACCCCCCGACCTACGATGGCCCCGACATATGATGAAATCGACATACGATGGCCTCTCAGAGGCCATCGCATGTCGATGTCAGCATCGACATACCATGCTTTTTTATGTTGGGGCCATCGCATTAAGTGCTATCCGGCAGCGCCAAATGCTTAAGCTGCTGCCAGATAGCAGCTTAATGTTCCCCGTTTGGTGCGGTAAGTATTACTTACCCCTCCACGATGCTCCGGGGTGCCCTCCGGGACCAGCGCTGGTCTTCCGGTGTCTTCTTGGCCCTCTCCGATGACGTCAATATGCTGCTGCGCACGTCATCCAATAGGAAGGGCGTACGCAGCGGCGTAATGACGTCGCTACGCAGGCCCAGTAAGGCCTTGCGGAAGACAGAAGAGGACCGGAGAAGACAGCAGAGGACCGGAGAAGACAGCGGAGGACCGGAGAAGACAGCGGAGAGCCCAGCGGAGGCCGGGGTCATCATCGGGAGCGACGGGGACACCATCTCGAGCGGCGGGGACAGGTGAGTACAGCTTCCTATACTTTACATTTCTCGAATCCCTCAACATACGATGGATTCGACAAACGATGGCTCGTTTGGAACGAATTACCATCGTATGTTGAGGGACCACTGTATAAGTCAAACGGCAGGTGTCGTGTATGAGCTGCCACTGGTTGACATTGAAATTACACAGGGGAGTCCCCCTATCTGCTTGGATCATCAAGAAATCGGTGATGGCTTTTCTCTGTTCGTATGCTCGGTCCAACATATGGAGGGTGGATTTCCGACGTGTGGCAACGTCGCAAATCAGACTATGTTGAGGGATGCCATTCTGACGGTGCAGCTCATGGAGGGTGTGCTTTGCGGTGTACGAGTGGCTGAAGCGCATGAAAGCTTCCTTCCCATTATTAAGATGTCTTGCAGATGGGGGGAACACTTCAGGAACTGCTTGACAACCAGATTGAACCTGTGTGCCATGCAGGGCACATGTCTCAGGCTTCCTTGTTGCAGCACAGACAAGATGTTCTTCCTGTTGTCGGTCACCATGGTTCCCATTTCCAGTTTTCGTGGAGTAAGCCATGATTCGATTTCTTGATGAATGACTTTTAGCAGTTCCTCCCCTGTGTGACTCCGTTCGCCAAGGCAAACCATGTGAAGAACAGCGTGACACCGCAGTGCCCTGCACACATGGTATGCTGGAGGGGCACTGAGACTTGTTTGTGCAGTGGAGGCTGAGGACACGGTGGAGGATGAGGAGGCCGAGTCGCACACTGTCACAGGACCAACGGCCTGAGATCGTGGAGGCAGAAGCGCCGTGACCTGTCCAAGTTGCTGTTGTTGCCCGCCCCAGGTGCCACTCACAGGGGGGGTGCCATGACGGAGTCACCCCTCCCCGCCCTCATCCAGGGGCGGACTGACCGGCCGGTCCGATTGAATGTCGTCCAAGGGCCCGGCCGGGTTAAGGCGCTGCCGCCGCTACTGAGGATCCGGGACACTCGTCCCAGATCCCCAGCGGACAGCGCTGCCTTCTCCGGTATGTGCGATACACGCACATACAGAAGAAGGCATCCCCTCTGTCTGAGCCGCATCTGCAGCTTACACAGAGGAGACGTGACCTCCACCCCCATGCAGCAGGCAGTACAGGCGCCGATGACATCACTCATCACCGCCTGTACTGTGAAGGGGAGAAGATGCGGGCCCCTGCTGCTGAGGAGATCACTGCGTGGGACATCAGGTGATCAACTCTGCCTATACGAGAGGGGGGGGGACTCTGCCTAAACCTATGGGGAAAGGGGGGGGAACTCTGCCTATATCTATGGGGAAAGGGGGGGGGAACTCTGCCTATACCTATGGGGAAAGGGGGGGGGGGTGTAAATCTGAATATACTTATGGGGAAAGGGGGAGGGGGATAATTCTGCCTATACCTATGGAAAAAGGGGAGGAAAGGGGGGGTAACTCTGCCTATACCTATGGGGAAGAAGGGGGGGTGTCTGCCTATATCTATGGGGAAGAAGGGGGGCTGCCTATACCTATGGGGAAGAGGAGAGGGGTTAACTCTGCCTATACTTATGGGGAAAGGGGGAGGAAAGGGGGTAACTCTGCCTATACCTATGGGGAAGGGGGGGATAACTCTGCCTATACCTATGGGGAAGAGGGGGTGGTGGTAACTCTGACTTTACCTATGGGGAAGAGGGGGTGGTGGTAATTCTGCCTATACCTATGGGGAAGAGGGGGGGGGTAACTCTGCCTATACCTATGGGGAAGAGGGGGGGGGGGTGGTAACTCTGCCTATACCTATGGGGAAGAGGGGGGGGTAACTCTGCCTATACCTATGGGGAAGAGGGGGGTGATAACTTTGCCTATACCTATGGGGAAGAGGGGGGGTGGTGGTAACTCTGCCTATACCAATGGGGAAGAGGGGGGAGGGGTAACTCTGCCTCTACCTATGGGGAAAGGGGGGGGGGGTAACTCTGCCTATACCTACGGGGAAAAGAGGGTTTAATTCTGCCTAAAGCTACAGGAAAGGGGGGGGGACGACTCTGCTGCCTATACCTAAGGAGAAAGGGGGGTTAACTCTGTTCTTATACCTATTGGGAAGGGGGGTTAACTCTGCTGCCTATACCTATGGGGAAGGGTGGGGGGCTAACTCTACTGCCCATACCTTTGGGTAAGGGGGGTTAACTCTGCTGCCTATACCTACAGGGAAGGGGGGGTAACTCTGTTGCCTATACCTGCAGGGAAGGGGGGGGTAACTCTGCCACCTATACCTACGGGGAAGGGGAGGCTACCTAACTTTATACCTGGATGCCTAACTACTTACCTACATACCCAGCTACCTAGGTACATACCTGGCCTTCATACATGGCTGCCTAACTACTTAGCTACCCCTCTACCTACCTGGCTTGTCACCTACCTACATATCTGTCTTCCTGATCTACCTACCTAGTTACCTATTTACCTGGCTACCTACCTACCTGCCCCTTTACTGTCCAGGACACCAAGGAGGGCATTATTACAGTTTGTGGGCATATAGATGGAAAGATTTTGTAGAGGAGGGGAGGGCACTGGAAAAATGCAGAGTCTGACATGTTTGTCCTGCAAATGTTAAGAGATCCACATGGCGGTCTTATCCGGATGGAGAAGAAAAGGAAAGAGGACACCGCTGATCAGAAAAGACGTAATTGTGAGTCCCAAAATTTAACTGTAATCACTTATATGGTGTACAGATCCTGTGTACAGCTGTTATCTCTTGCCATATGGTCCTGTATATAATCACTTATATTGTATACAGATCCTTTATAATATACTGGTCTGTGTATAGTGGTTTTATTCAGTACAGTATGGCGGTATTATCCAGTTATTGTGTGGTGGTATAAATTTACTCCTTGTATACCAGTATTATTGGTCATGGAAATTTACCTACGTTAAAGTGTTTCTTACATATATAAATTTTAGTTTATTGTGTGTGGGAGACTGCCCTGTTTCTGGTGGTTTCTTTTTGGTGCGTTCCTCGGTTTCCCCCATTGAGGCTATGGCAATGGTAGTGTCCTGGATAGGATGCTTGTTATTCTTGCTCCCCCCTTGTTCTTTGGCGTCTGCTCTGACCATTCGGTCATTGGTTTGTTTCTTACCATGTTGTCTATTTGTGTTGTCCTTTCTGTCGGTGTCCATCCGTTTCTTGTCCGGTCTCAAGTTATATGTTCTCTGTCACTTTCTTTCTCTGTTTCTTTTCTAGGTGTATCGGACATGAGTGGATGTGGCTTGGTCACTTCAGGCTGGTGGTGCTTTTCACTGTCTTGGACGGCTTCCTTGATGGTCTGCGTGAGTATTTTGCTCTTTATGCTATGTCTGCTCCCCTTGACTCCTCATGGCTAAGTGTGCCTCCTTGAATGTCCAGGGTCTTAAAGGAGTAATCCGGTGGAAAACTTTTTTTTTTTTTTATGAACTTGTGCCAGAACATTAAACAGATTTGTAAATTATAGTAAATAAAGAAAAAAGGTGTCCTGCACTCACCGCTTCTATCCAGGTAATCCTGCTCCCATCTGGGGTCACGACTCGAACACGGAGGACATGGGTTGTGGAGCGCTCAGAGGCGACTGCCGGCGGTTTCACGCATAGGAATGCGCTTCATCCGGCCTCCGTGTTCGAGAGGCCGGATGAAGCGCATTCCTATGCGTGAAACCGCCGGCAGTCGCCTCTGAGCGCTCCACAACCCATGTCCTCCGTGTTCGAGTCGTGACCCGAGATGGGAGCAGGATTACCTGGATAGAAGCGGTGAGTGCAGGACACCTTTTTTCTTTATTTACTACAATTTAGTGACTACGGTCTTTATTGTCCTAGCACCTCCGTTGCCAGGGTGGATTTCCAGTCTAGCGGGACGCCGTCTCCATCTCGTGGTCTTAGGAGGCCTAAGGTATCGGTGCCACTGTTGTTTCTTGTTTACTTTTAGATTTGTAAATTACTTCTATTAAAACATCTTTACCCTTCCTGTACTATTTAGCAGCTGTATGCTACAGAGAAAATTCTGTTCTTTTTGAATTTATTTTTTGTATTGTCCACAGTGCTCTCTACTGACACCTCTGTCAGTGTCAGGAACTGTCCAGAGCAGCATAGGTTTGCTATGGGGATTTTCTCCTGCTCTGGACAGTTCCTGATATGGGCATCAGGTGTCAGCAGAGAGCACTGTGGACAAGACAAAAAAGAAATTAAAAAAGAACAGAATTTCCTTGGTAGCATACAGCTGCTAAAAAGTACTGGAAGGGTAAAGATTTTTTAATAGAAGTAATTTACAAATCTGTTTAACTTTCTGGCACCAGTTGACATATGAA
The DNA here is from genome assembly GCF_029499605.1 of Hyla sarda. NCBI lineage: Eukaryota > Metazoa > Chordata > Amphibia > Anura > Hylidae > Hyla > Hyla sarda. The sequence continues at coordinate 191,328,313 of NC_079192.1, read as the reverse complement.
AAAAATGTATTCCACCGGAGTACCCCTTTAACTCCCCCTTGAAACGGCGCCTTCTACAGTGGGAGCTGGTAATGCAGCGGGCCGATATAGTCTACCTTCAGGAGATGCACTTTGACTATTCAGGCTCCTTTCAATGGCTTCTGCTCCTTGGAAGGTTGCTGGGGTGGCTATCCTCATCTCTCCGCACCTGTCCTCTCCTGGTGACCTCCCATTATGCTGATCCCTTGGGTCGCTTTATTATAGTTGAGGGTTCTCTGGGGGGTAAGCAGCTCCTTCTCTGTAATCTCTATGCCTCTTACTACTCCCAAATCCCTTTTTTTGTGGCGGGTCCTTGCTCACCGCCCTCTGCTTGGCTACTAGGGGGGAACTTTAATCTAGTTTTTCCCCCTATTATGGACCACCACTCCACTGTAGCCTCCTCTCCATCCTATGCCCAGTTGCGCCTCTCTACGGTCTTTCGGCGCATCATCCGTGCTTCCTCTCTCTATGATCGTATTAACCTTTACTTTCTATTCTCACCCTCATAAACTTCATACCCGTTTAGACTATTTCTTTGGTAATCTTCCTATGGTTCATATGCTTGCAGATGCCTCCCTGGACCCCATCTCGTGGTCTGACCATAGTCCGATCCTCCTTTCCTTTTCCCCTTTACCTCTTATTCTATATGTTGCCATTGGCGCCTCAATGGCTCCTTACTCAAGTTTCCATGTTCTCGGGACTCGATGATACAGTGCTTAACTGACTATTTTACCACTAATGACGAAATCTGTATGCTCCCAGGCAGTGTCGGAAGCTCATAACTCTCATAACTCGGAAGCTCTAGACTAAAACGTGACTCTGTGGCTCGAGACCGGGAACTTTGGAAACAGATTGCTGACCTAGAAGCTCTTTTGGTATCTTCCCCATCCCTGTCGGTGCTGAGGCGGCTGGTTGCTGCTCGGTCCCAACTAGCTGATCTGGCCCTGCGAAAGGTGGAGCGTAACCTACTCTATGCTAAGCAGCGGTTTTATGAAAAAGGCAACAAAGCTCACACTATGCTGGCTCGATGCCTGCGGGACGGTGCAGCCGCCCAGTCTCCCTCAGCTCTGAAGGACTCCTCGGAGGTACTTCATCATCATCCTGATAAGATCTCCCAACTCTTTTTCAACTATTACTCCAAGCTTTATTCTCTCCCTTCCCAACTTCCGTCTGCCCCGGCTGAGCGAGCTGCAGTGTTAGACTCCTACCTATCCCGATGCAGTCTACCGACTCTATCAGAGTCTGATTATAAGGTACTTAATGCTCCTATTACTTTGGAAGAATTGTCTCAAGTCCTTAAGACTCTCCCTGTGGGGCACTCTCCTGGTCCAGATGGCAGTTCTGCGACGTGGATCGCCAGTCGCAGACGGACGTATCATGCCTATGGCATTTTGACATGGGGTAACTACACATGGATAATGGCTGGACATCTTTAGTACTGTACTGTGGTTATGTGGACATCATAGAGGTTTCGTTACCTAGGTGGCATTATTATCTGAATTCTTTATCTAATAAACTGGAGGGTCAAACAAGATCTTGGTGATTGGACAATTTCGGTCTGGAGTTATCTGTAGTAAGGAAGCAACTATTTTCAGGTCTTTAATCCAGGGGGCCATTTACTAAGCCTATTTTCCCTTTTTCTATGGAGGAGCCCTTATCGTAGGGTCCTCACTTTATCAGTGACTTTATCAGTGATCTCGTTCTCGGCTACTTAGAGGTTGCTACATCAGTCGGAGGATATTCAAATGAAGCCACAAATAAGCCTTGCCATTTCCTATCTGCATTCACGTGCTTTGTATTGCATATGTGTCTGCTTTGATGTATTATAATATATGTATAGTTCTAATTGTCCTTTCATCTATTGTACATTAAGCTATGCCTTTGTCCATGTGTTGCACGCTATCTATACATATTGTTCCTCCATATCTCGGTGCTTATTAGGTATATATATGTATACTGTTGTTGTCATCCCCTGATGAACCGTTGTATATCATAAGATACACGGGGAAACGCGTTGGGATATACGGTTGTTCATCATAGGAGAGCTTTTTCTTTCTTATGTATTGATACTAATTATTTGTATTATTGTTATTGGGTTTTTTACGAGGATCAAATAAAATTGTGAATTTTTAGCTACATGGTTTAATGTTATTCTCCTGGTCCAGATGGACCTACTTATACTACAAGATAGACCTACTTATACTACAAGACTTTTTCTTCTACCCTTCTGCCTAGACTTGTTTCCCTATTCAATTCTTGATGCGGGGTGAGGAGATCCTGCGGTCTTTATTATATTCCCTGATTACTTTGATCCCTAAGCCAGACAAAGACCCGCACAATTGCTCTAGCTATAGGCCCATTGCTCTCATTAGCTCAGATCTCAAGCTTTTTTCGAAGGTCCTGGTGGGATGTCTTTCCTGTTTTCTTCCCTCTCTTGTGCATAAAGACCAAGTGGGATTTATTCCATCGACAGGGTGGAGACAATACAAGGAGAGTTGTGGGCCTTGTAGATCTGATTAATCGGAGGTCTGAACATGCCTTGATTTTGAGTTTGGATGATGAAAAGGCCTTTGATAGGCTTGGTTGGCCTTTTATTTTTGCTACCCTCCAACATTTTGGAATTATGGGGGATTTTCTTACAGCACTGTGGGGTCTTTATTCCTCTCCTACTGCTTCTCTCAAACTTCCTCACGCCACCTCCTCCTCCTCCTTTCCTCTGTTTAATGGCACTCGACAGGGTTTTCCTCTTTCCCCACTGATCTTTGCCTTGTGTATTGAACCTTTAGCGGCCATGATCTGGGGGGATCAAGATATATCCAGAGTCTCCCTCCATGATAGGGAATACAAGATTTGCCTTTTTGCAGATGATGTCCTCCTTACCCTCTTTAACTCTGGTCTCCCTTCCTAACCTATATATTCTAAGTCTGAAGCATTCCCCCTGAATTTACCCCTCTCTCTGTCAATTCCTTTATAAACTAACTTCTCCTTTAAATGGTCGCCTTCTGCCATAAAATACCTGGGGGTACTGCTGTCTCCTTCTTATTTGTTTTTCTCTATTCTACTAATTTTCCCTCTCTTTTTTGTGATCTGCGGGCTCTTATGGAGATGTGGCGGTCCCAATATATTTCTTTTTTCGAACGCATCGCGGCAGTTAAAATGACCATCCTCCCTAAATTGCTTTATTACTTTGAGACTTTACCTGTGAGAATTCTACTCTCTGCTGTTCGCTCCTTTCAATCTGCGTTTTTTCGATTTATTTGGGATGCTAAAAGGCATCGACTCCCGATGTCAGTTATGCTAGCTGTAAACAAATAAAAAAAGAGAAGGCCCAAGGAGGCGCCTAGTGCATTACCCTAAAAATTATTTCAAAGACCCACGTAAAGTAGGGATACGTGAGGGGTCTAATGAATGGCCGCTCACCTGGAGCATATAATAATACGCATATAACCTCAATCTGAGGTAATGAAGGAATCCGTGCAAGCCTACAGGTCTTCAGGATGGATCCAAAAGGAGATCCTGTTGGTGAACTTGGTATTAGAAAAAATGACCTAGCATCAGGCGCTCGGGGATCCAAGGAGATCTCACAACCAGGTCATGGAGGTGGATAGGAATTCAAGCTTTATTAGTATACAACAACGCGTTTCGGGGTTAGCATACCCCTTCTTCAGATTGACAGATTTGACAAAATCTGTCAATCTGAAGAAGGGGTATGCTAAACCCGAAACGCGTTGTTGTATACTAATAAAGCTTGAATTCCTATCCACCTCCATGACCTGGTTGTGAGATCTCCTTGGATCCCCGAGCGCCTGATGCTAGGTCATTTTTTCTAATACCAAGTTATGCTAGCTAGCAGATCTACGGGGGGCTTAGGCATCCATGATGTCACCAAATATTACTGGGCGGAACATTTACATCATTTGGTGGCGTGGTCTACGTACCATGCCTATAGTCGCTGGATGGAGCTTGAAAAAGTTATGGTTAGCCCCAGTCCACCTGAATACTCTCTTGTGGAACTTCTCCTCCCCCTATGCTTCCTTAGGTCCACTGTTGGGTACCATGTCCTTTTCCCGCTACATCTGGGAGTATTGTTCTCGGAAGTTTAACCTTTACTCCTCTTTCTCTCCTCTTCAATCTTTTCTATATCACCCTGCTTTTCCCTCTGGTTTGACTTCTGGGATGATCCGGGAGTGGAGCTCTCGGGGTCTCTCTTGCTGGGCGGATGTTGTTGATCCTCTCTCTCGTACTCTTCTATCCTTTGAACAATTAACCTCCCGCAAGAATCTCCCCCCGACTGAGGAACTTCATTACCAACAGCTTTGTCACTATTTGTCCTCTAAAAGGGGGTCTATGGCTGTGTCCATCCCCTCTCGTTTTGAGCGGCTGTGTAAGAGTGTGCCTCAGGCGAAGGGACTTCTTTCTGATATCTATTCTATCCTCCTTCTACCCCCAGATGGTGATGCCCCGACCCACCGCTATATGGAGAGTTGGGAGGAAACCCTTCATACCTCTATTACTTTACCTCAGTGGCAGGTGGTTTAGGAATGGGCCTCTAAAGCGTCTATTTGTACAGCTTAAAATGCTTAAAATGCTAATGGGATGGTATCATACTCCAGAGCTCCTGAACAAGCTGAACCCGGCTATCCCTCCCCAATGCTGGCATTGTGGGATCGGTCTGGGTACTGTTTTTCATATATTTTGGTCCTGTCCCATTATACTGGGTTTCTGGAGACTAGTTCAGAGGCTCTTCTCTGCAGTCCTGGGTGTTTCTGTTCCACTTGATCACCTTGTCTATCTTCTACATCTTTCTTGTAGGGGCCTTTCGAAGAAGCCGTTCAAGCTCTTTATGCATGTAGTTCTTGCAGCTAAAACACTCATCGCTAAGTACTGGAAGAAGACTACACCACCGTCCAAAGCTGATCTTATTGCTCGTGTGCGTGAAATTCACTCTTTCGAGTCTCTCACTGCTTCCTTGAATGACACTGTGCCTCTATTTCTCTGTCTGGGAGCCGTGGGATTGTTTCACTGATTGGAATCCTCCTTGATAGTGCCTGGCTCTTTCTACCTCTTTGTTTCTCCCTTTCCTGCTCTATCTCCTAATCTGGTTGCATGTCCTTTGTGTTTGGGTGTCTCTCCCGTACCCTTTGTGGTTTGTATAAGCACTTTACATCCTCCCCCCCCCCCCCCCCCCCGTCCTTTCCCTACCCCCTCTTCCCCTCCTGATTTCCTATAGTTAAGCCCCTGGTACTTGTTTCCATTGATATTCCTGCCTGGCTTTGGCTGGGTCTAAGAGTGACTTGTGGGCTAATGATACTCAATAGCTGTTTGCTGTTTATAGTAATGCCTGTTTACCTTTTTGACCGCCGGGTCTCTTATGCAATTGTGGTCTTGTTCCCATTGTGTATTGTGAAAACTTCTTAATAAAAATTTACAGTTGAAAAAAAAAGAAGGTAAGGGAAAAATAACTTGAACAGCCTGTGGGACCAATATATTAAGATACCCAATGAAACAATAGAAGCTACTGAACTTTTAGGAGTGAGAGATACCACTTTGTTTGAGCTGGAGTATGTCATCCCAAAATACTGCACCAGTTACTGCACAGATCCAGATACTATGACACTTTGGGCAATGTGTCTTACGTTCAAGGGCATTTGGGTTAGGATATTTAAAAAAAAATCTTACAAATCTTCTAAAACAACAGGTATGCTTTAAATTTAAAATGAAATAGAAAATAAAACCAATAAAATAACAACATAGAAATGTTTTTGTTGTGCGTATCTCATCTGCCTCTATTTCAACATGTATTGCAAATTAAAGGGGAAGTCCAGGAAACAGAACCTATTAGACACTTATCCCCTTTTCAAAAGATAGGAGACAAGTATCTGATAGCGATGGTCCCACTACTTGAACCCCTGCCATCTCCTGTACTTACGCATCCTCAGCGCGCTCTGGCCCCCACACTCCTGGATGGACGCAAGTGACGTCCAGCTCAGCCAATCACTGATTGAGGAAGGAAATTAATGTGGCCTGGGATTGAGCAGGATGGTCCAGGATGGTGGGGGATGCTCCTGCTGAGGACACGTAAGTAGCCGGGGCTCCGTACAGGAGATCACGGGTGGGGGGGGGGGGGGTTATACCAGTGGTCGGATCCCCCCACAATCATACATTTAGGATAGGGGAAAAGTGTCTAAATAGTTCAGTTCCGTTTGCTACCATTATGTAGCAATTATCCTGACCATCTAGTCTTCTGACGCTGGAGATATCAGAAAGGAAGTATGGAAATTATTTGACAGAGCCTTGTGACTAGACTGCATCTTAAGGATGTGTATATTCCTTATCAAAATTGTAATTAATTTGCTATAGCATAAATAGTAAAACGATCACAAGTTTCGTTCTGGCACAGAAAGACAACTAAAGATAGTCATGATTAAGAAAAGCACATCACTGGTGCAGTTGTGATTTGTGGTTTTCCTGTCATCATCAGTCAGCAATTTATTTACACAACAGACAGGACAGACAGCCTTTGTTTCACACTACACGTTACATTTATGCAACATTGGTCACACAAGTAGTACAGTTATAAAACCAGAATTAACTTAGGCTACATTTACATCACATCCTGTCAAAATAGGATGCCGAGCTTATAGGGTTACTCCGGTGGAAAACATTTTTTTTTAAATCAACTGGTGCCAGAAAGTTAAACAGATTTGCAAATTACTTCTATTAAAAATTCTTTACCCTTCCAGTATTTATTAGCAGCTGTATGCTACAGAGGAAATTCTATTCTTTTTGAATTTCTTTTTTTGTCTTGTCCACAGTGCTCTCTGCTGACACCTGATGCCCGTCTCAGGAACTGTCCAGAGCAGGAGAAAATCCCCATAGCAAACATATGCTGTTCTAGACAGTTCCTGACACGGACAGAGGTGTCAGCAGAGAGCACTTCCTGTGAACACAACAGTTCAGTGTGAGCAGCGTGCGGGTGTGTCCCTTATTGAGCTCCACAAACTTCCAGCAGATCAGACCAGAGCAGGTGATCCATCTGCCTTCCCAGGAGTGTGTCAGGCTCCTGGGGAGAGCCTCCCTGCATGGAGCCCAGGGCCTCCACCTCCCGTTCTTCAAGGCTGGCGGGGGGTGGAGAGCAAACAGCAACAGCCATTCCGGCCCGGGGGAGAAGATCTGGCAGAGTCTGCAGTAATGCAGGCTCTGCTCCCCCGGCAACGGGTGCAAGCCAGAAATCTGGTGGAAGGAAGGCACGGAGGAAAAGCTTGGAAATGTGGGCTGAGAGAGGGCCCAAGGAATCGAGCGAAATATACTGCTCCCGCATGGCCGCACGGTTTGCGGAATATGACCAGTGTGGCAAGGAGATGAGGATGGCCAGAGAGGATCTTCGTGTTGCTCAGAACCTGGCGAACACAGCATCCAAAAAGAATAGGCCAGAGCTGAAAAAGAGGATTACGGCTCTGAAGAGTGAGATTGCAAAGCTGGACGAGAGGAGAGCAGAGATACTTGAGGGGAGCGGTCTCTTAAAGGAGAAGCTGGTGAATGGAGACCGGTTTGCCGCCATGAAATCCCCAGGTAAGGAGGAGGTGGATGATGGGGAGAGTAGTGGCGGTGAAGAAAGTGAGAATGATGGTGAAGGTGTAAAGGAGGTGGAAGAAAATTCACAAGTGGTGGAGATGGATGCTGTTCCTGTAGCTACTCCCTGTGACACCCAAGACAGCTACATCGAGCCAGCACAGGTGGCACTACCATCAAGTGATAGTGAGGAGGATGATGTGGAGAGTGCGGCTGGGGGTCTATTAAGGGCGATTGTTATGCAGGAGTCCCCAGCCCACCTCCAGAACTTTACCTTTGGAGACGACCAGTGTGAGGATGTGGTGGTGAAACGTAAGGCAAAGAAACAAAAGACCCAGGAAACAGTGCAGTACGTGTTTGTTCCTTTCCAGCAGTCTGGGCCAGCTGCAAAGCTGGTTCAGGCTGCTGGGTCCCCCAGACTGCCAGACTCTGTTTCTGTGGTGGAACGGAGCCAGCATAGGGGATACAGCATGGCGTCAGAAAAGGCTGCGGACGCAATAGATATGAAGCCCACCCATCTTGCCAGTAGGAAGGGGCAGGATGGGCTCATGGTGGGCAGTGGCGGGGTAAGCTATGCTGCCGTGTGCTCGGGGGGCGGTTCCCCGAGTGCTGTGGGCATTACCGGCACTGCGGGGCACTTCCCTGTGAGGGGGGGGAGTGTCCGGGTGCCGGTGGAGGAGAATGGTAGGTCTGTGTGCTCGGGGGGCGGTCCTCCAAGTACTGTGTATTCTGTGGGCGCTGCGGGGCACTCCTCTGTGAGGGGGGGGAGTGTCCGTGCGCCGGCATCATCCACAGAGCCCGTGCAGTCGGGCAAAGCAGGTGCTGGCACTGTGGGAGGAGCTGGGGTGTGCCCGGAGATGCAGCCCCGGACTCCGGAAGTGACTTCAGCCAAGGAGAAGGAACTATCAGCATCGACCCCGGCAGCTAAGCCAGAAAAGAAAAGTGTGATAAAACCTGCAACACTACAAGTCCCAGCCAGCCCAGAATCTGTTAGTCAGCATAAGAGTGCAGGATGTGAGAATGAGTGTGGAAGTCTTGTGGATAAGAGGAGTGTCAGTGGAGTGAAGGATGGTGGGAGTAGTTGTGGTATGAATGGGAGGTCTTGTATGGATGTAAATAAAGATGGGAGTAGTGGTGTGAGTGGTTATGCTGATGGTTCTGGTTCTGGGTCTAGTCCGGCTGCCCCCCCAGTAGTGACTGCTCCTAGGAGCTATGCTAATGTCACTGCCGGGGGTTCAGGGGGGTCCTCGTCTCCGTCCGGCCCTGGGGGCCATTTGCAACAGCGCCTCCTGGAGGCTCTACGCAGGGGTGACAGGTCGATCCAGGTAGAGGGAAGGGGTGAGGTCGACCTGTCTTTCTGGATAGAGAGGCATGGTTTGGGGGCTTTCCGAGAGAGGAATGGGGAGGTGGTCTGGTCCCTCCCGACATCCGGGCAGGACAATAACCGTAGGAATGTGGTTCGTCTGATTTGGAGGGGCGAGGATGCGTGCCCACCTCGCGCAAAAGTGGTTGAGCTCCTCCTGCAGATGGAATTCAGGGCGAATGACATCTTTGCTCTGATTCACCCCTATGGTTCGTCTGAGTTTGATGTCAGTTTCGTTCGGCCGGAGGGTCTTGAACTCTTCTGGTCGAACTACGAAGTGGCAAAAAACGAGCCCGGCTGGCGGGAGTTCGCCGTAAAGGCGATTTCCCGTCAGAATGCTGTCAAGAAGGTGACCGTTTTGACCCGTAACGAGTCACTTTCTTGTTATGATATCATGACCTGGCTCGGACGGTATGGGGATGTGACGGACATGCCCAAGAAAAACTTGGATGAGCACGGGATCTGGTCCGGGGCCTGGACGTTTTCCGTCAAACTCAAGCGTTCAGGGAGTACGGTTGCCCACATTCCGTCAGCCGCCTTCCTTGGACGTGATAGGATCCAGGTCTTCTACCAGGGGCAGCCTAAGGTCTGTCACAGGTGTGGCAGCCCCACCCACTTTAGCGCAGCCTGTACTGTGCAGGTCTGCGCTTTGTGTGGTGGGGTGGGTCATCTGGCCGCATCCTGTCGGCAGATCCGGTGCCACCTGTGTGGTGTCCTCGGACACCCTTTCAGCCGTTGTCCTAGCGCCTTCGCCCATGCGGCGGCCGCTCCAGCTGAGGAGAGCTGTGACGTTGCCTCGGCTGGGGAGGGTACGGGCAGGGATGGGGGCGCAACAGGGCTAGTGAGGAGGAAAAAGGGCCCTGCCAAACTAAGGCGGGAGGAAAATCGTAGAAGGAGTAGGGAGCTGGAGAGTGCCCAGGTGGCGGGGGTAGCTTCAGTCCCTGCTCCTGAAGCTGGCCCTGTAACTGCTGAAGCCCTGGTGGAGAATGTGCTGGATGAGGAGATCAGGAGACTTCACAGAGAGGAAAGCAATATGGCCGACCCTTCCGATTCCTCCCACTATGAAAGTGTGGATGAGGAAAGTGGGGTGAGGCCCAAAAAGAAAGAAAAGGGCAAAAGGAAAGGGAGAAAGAAGAGGTCAGAGCCCTCTGAAGCTCCTGGTACTACGGGCCAGGTCCAAAGCGGAAGCCTGGCTGCCCCCCCTCTGATTGACTTGTCAAACCGGTACCTCGTCCTCGATACCATCTCCTCCCCCTCCTTGGAGGGGGAAGGTGAGGGCGGGGTGCCTCGGGAGAAAGAGCCTCTGGGGGGAACTGGGCCCTGTCCTGTCGAGGCACCTTCCTCAGAGGGCAGGGCTAGACCGGGGCCGGACGGACACGGGGACCTTATGGACCAATCGGAGTCTAAAAAAAGATGTAAGAGTGGTCCTGCCCTTTCGTCGTCTTCGGGGGATGAGGGGGCTAAAAAGAAGGGGAAAAAGAAATAAAGGGTGAGGCCATCTAATTCAATCACCCTGTATGGCGGCACTCACCCCATTGACGCTGGCATCTATTAATTGTGCCAGCATAAAGTCGGATACGGCTAGATTTGCAGCCTTTGATTTTCTCGGCCGTGTTGAAGCCGACATTTTGTATCTGCAGGAGACCAGGTTGTCAGATCTAGCCTCCCTGGTAAAAGCCAGGAGAGAGTGGAGGCGCGGCCCCTCCCACTGGTCTCTTGCGGCTGAGTCGTATAGTGGGGTGGCGGTCCTTTTTACCGCTCCTGTTGAATGCCGACGGGTTATTGAATTAGAAATGGGGAGGTGCCTGATCTTAGATGTCTTCATGAAGGGACAAGAGCTCCGACTCATTAACATCTACGCCCCGCAAACTAAGCGGGGCCGTAAAGATCTCTTTATGAGGATTAAGCCCTTTCTTTTTACGAGTCGGCAGGTGATCTTTGGAGGGGACTTCAATAATGTCACGAGGTCCCAAGATAGGAGAGGCTCCAATGGTCCGCTGACTTGCGATAGTGTGGCACTGATTAGCATAACTAGAGAAGCTCGCCTAGAGGATGCCCACATCCGGAGCCCCTCGGGCCACGCGGGTTTCACCTATCATCAAGGTAGTCGCAGGTCTAGAATAGATAGGTTTTATTTGAAGGAGGAAGCCGTCTCTTCCGCAGTGTCCGTGGTTGAGGTGGAGTTCTCCGATCACTGTATGATTTTGTTTTCCCTGAATGTTTCAGAGACCCCCCGGATGGGAAAAGGTTATTGGAAGCTGAATTCGTCCCTCCTGGAGGAAGCGGAGGTAAGACAGTCCTTTGAGGATTTTCTTCAGAGTCAGGTACCTTTACTGGACCTTTGTAGTAGTAAGTCAGAGTGGTGGGAGATATTCAAGAAGCGGGTTGCGGGGTTCTTCCGCCAGCTCTCGAGCCTCAGGTCCCTGAACAGGTATCGCTTGTATCAGGGTCTGAGGAGGAAACTCGAGCTTCTCGTCTCGACTGGAGGTAGCCGAGAGGATATCTCCAGAGTGAAATCCTTGCTGATGAGGTGTCAGTACGATAGGCACGCATCTTTGGTTTTTGAGAGGGATTTCGGGAAGTACCGCTCGCCCGACCCTTACAGAAACTGTAAGATGTCAGTGAGTAGTAAAGTCATTTCAGGACTGATTGATAGTACGGGATCTCTGAATCGGTCCAGATCAGGGATCTTGGAGGTCGTCAGATCCTTCTACTCGCACCTCTTGGGAAGGAAGGATCTAGATCGAGACAGGATGTCGGCTTTCCTGGCTGAAACCATTCCTGAGCCAGGGGTAGACCCCTCTCTTGTTGTTTTGGCAGAAGAAATCAGGGAAGAGGAAGTGAGACTGGCGATCGAGGGGCTTGCCCCTAAGAAGTCGCCAGGTCCGGATGGCTTAACATCCGAGTGGTACAGGACCTTTAAGGAGTCTTTAGCTCCCCTCTTGACTGAGGTATTCAATGAGTGTCTCTCCTCGGGCACTCTGCCGAAGTCAATGAGGAGGTCAGCCCTGATTCTTCTCTCAAAGGGTAAAGATCCCAGCCGAATTGAGAATTGGAGGCCCATAGCTCTTCTCAATACGGACAGGAAGCTTCTGGCCAAGATACTGTTTAATCGGCTGGTGAAGTTTGCACCCCGGCTCCTTTCGGGGACTCAGCACTGCTCTGTTCCAGGCCGAAGCACCTTAAGTGCTGTCCTTGGTGTCAGGGAGGCAGTGGAGCGGAGTAGTGCGGGTTTCTGGAAGGGGTACTTGCTGTCCCTGGATCAGGCCAAGGCGTTTGATCGGGTGAACCACGAGTACCTCTGGTCCGTCCTCCTGAGATATGGCTTACCGAGTACTTTTGTTAATTGGCTTAAGATCTTGTATGCAGGGGCAGAGAGTTTCCCGCTGGTGAACGGTTGGTCTGGCCGCTCTTTTGAGGTGGGGTCCGGAGTCCGTCAGGGTTGTCCTTTGAGCCCGCTTTTATACGTGTTTGCAATCGATCCCTTCGTCCGGAGGGTAGATTGTGGGCCGTTGGCGGGAGTCGGGATGAGTCTGGCGGAGCTGGATGTCACCCAGAGAGTGGTGGCGTACGCTGACGATGTCACTATTTTCGTCTCCTCACAGGAGGAGGTCGATGTGGTGATGTCGGAGGTGGACCGCTACTCGGAGGCATCCGGGTCTAAGATCAACCGGGATAAGTGTGAGAGTCTCTGGCTGGGAGGGGGGGATCCCACGTTTGATCTCCCGGACACCCTTCCAGGGCCCCAAGAATCAGCAAAAGTCTTAGGCATCACATTCGGCCAGGATGATTATCCCACCAAAAACTGGGATGGTAAGCTCCAGGATGCCGCTCAGAAGGTGGACCAATGGAAGGGTTGGTCTATGACCCTCAGGGAAAGGGTACACCTGATCAAATCGTACCTGCTCCCCTTGTTTATCTATCTGGGCAGCGTATGTATCTTGCCAGAGGCTTACTACACTAGGATCTACAGCCTGTTTTTCCAACTGTTATGGGGGAACAGGATGAACCTAGTCAGGAGGGAGGTTACGTACCACACGAGGAGACTAGGGGGTTTATCTATGGTAAACCCTGTGGTGTTCTTTACGAACACCTTCTTGAAAGCTAACATCGCAAACCTCTGGAAAGAGAGGGCTCCTCCGTGGGTACTCTCCTGCAGGGAATGGTTTCGGCCTTTCTTCCAGGAATGGGAGAGAGGAGGGCGAGTGAAGGACCTCCGCACGCCCCATGGATATCTTCCGGCTTATGCTACCCCGACTCTGAAGGCGATACGTCGGTGGGGTCTGGGAGTGTGGGAGATCAGGACCCAGTCAAGGCAGTTCCTTGACAAACGGGTTCTGTTGACCCATTTCCAGAAGCCTCTGGCGCTCAGGGACTGCCCAGGTCGGGATCTGAGGGTGGGGTTGTACCTTTTAAACATGAAAAGGATCCCCCAGAAGTTTTGGGACTTGGCCTGGCGCTGCTTTCAGGGGAAGCTATATGTAAGGGACAACCTGAAGTGCAGGAACTCTGATGACCGGGGATGTCCCCGAGAAGAGTGCGGGGGCACGCTGGAAAGCATGGACCACTTCCTGCTTCATTGTCCCTTTAATATAGGGGTTTACAACAGGGTGGGCGCTTCCATCGGCTGGAGTCAACTTGCCGGCCTAACCTATCCGGAGTGGGCTTATGGGGCATTCAGGAACCTGGGTGGCCGAGATCGGGGCACTTTATTCTTAGTTAGTTTAGTGGTTAGGTACTACACGTGGAACGCACGGTGTTTAGTGTCGACCCAACAGAAAATCCTCTCCGAGGTGGAGGTCTGTAGGAACATCACCGGTGACCTCGGGAAGATCAGGTCTTTGGAGTATGGCAGTCTTGGTACCAGTAGGGCTTCTCTCCTGTGGAGAGGTTTTTCTTTTGATGTGCCCTAGGTACTAGACCTTTTTAGGTAGAGTACCTTTATTTTGGTTAGGGGCAGTGTTATAGGGATAGTGATAGGGTGAGAGCAGGGTCAGTTTTAATGGAGGGATAGAATTAGGGAAAATTGTAGGGGGGAGTTAGGGAAAGAGTTTAAAATTTTTTTTTGATGTATCAAGTCTGCCATCCTTCTTCCTGGTGGTGGGCTAATGCATGCACACGCTAGCTTTTTGTTTTGTTTTAAGCTGATATGGTATGAAGGGCTTACAGGCGACCAAACTTGGGCCAAAGGTAGCTTTGGTTTAGTGTGTATATGTTAGTATGTATAAGTCTGTGTGTAAGTTGGTTGGGAGGAGTGCTAGGTGGGGAGGGTGTATTTGTGGGTGGTGGTGTTTGCTTTTCTTTTGGGGACCTGACATGGGTCAGTTAGGGACAGGACTTTGTGTACGAACGGTATGGACTCTGACCCATGTGCAGGAGGGGTGGTGTGGGAGAGGGTACAGTTTTAGTGTAGGGATTTTGGTAGGGTTTTCTATTGTTTTTGTAGGTTTTCTTTAGTGTATATATATTTATTTTTAGTTAAATACTATATTATTATGTTCATGTGATTTTGTATGTATATTGTTTATATATTGTTTTCATTTTGTTTCTATATTACAGCATTACAGTAGTCATGGCAGTCGGACCAGTTATTATGTTACGTGGTTCACTTGATTTTCTCATGTTGTTACGTTGTTTATTTTTTTATTTATTAATTTTTTTTTTTATTTTTATTTTTTTATTTTTATTTTTTTGTTTTTTTTGTTTGTGTTTCCCGAATATGGATGATTTTGAGTTGTAGCCAGGTAGTGCTAAATTTTATTTTCATATTTTGATAAGCCAAGCGCTATTTTTTTTTTTTTTGTTCATTTTTGTTATGTGTGTGAGTGTGGTTCGGTTAGGTGGGTTGGCATATTTTAGGTTTTTGTAAAGCTGGGCTGGCCGGTTAGGCAGGGTTTTGTTTTTGTTCTTTGGTACCAGTGTATTTCTTATTTATGTTATAGCTGGTTAAGCTTGTTTTGTGTTTTTGTATAAGTTTTGTACTTTTATAATAAAAAAAGAGTGTCAGCAGAGAGCACTGTGGACAAGACAAAAAAGAAATGAAAAAGGAATAGAATTTCCTCTGTAGCATACAGCTGCTAATAAGTACTGGAAAGGTAAAGATGTTTTAATAGAATTAATTTACAAATCTGTCTAACTTTCTAGCACCAGTTCATTTAAAAAAAAAAAAAGTTTTGTGTTGTCGATGTGTCCATTTACTTGAATGGGCAGAATGTAGTTTGCATATGACTACACTACACTATATTCAGTCCATTTCCTAAATGTATACACTTTCTGTTTAGGTGTAACACCAAACAACTGGTTTAATACTATGGAAGTCTGCTCAGTCTCTAGAAACCCCTAATGTATTAAAACTCATTAGTGCAAAACAGAAGGATCATTGACTATCTTTCTACTTAACCCCTTAACGACATAGGACGTAAATGTACTTAACGCACCAGGACGTACATTTATATATATAGCGGCAGTCACTCACATCTTAATGCCTCATCTCAAGCCATCCTTGACAATAGCAAAAATTAGTTTTAATGAGAGTGCCCATTAAAGGGTACGTTCAAACGTACCGGATCTGCTGCATATTTTGTGCAACTCATCTTGCTACCCATTGAAATTAATGGGTAGCAAAATCAGCTGCACAAAATATGCAGCAAAAATATGCAGCAGATACTGTGTGAACATACCCTAAGACTGTTTTAAGGATGCTATATGGCTGGCCAGGGACCGTCTCATATACAACAGGAAGGACATGTCTGTCGAGGACTACCGCAGGCTGATCCATAGCCTGCTTAAAGACTATTCCATCTTAGACATTCCTGACGTCTATGAAGAAGAGGACCAACGCCCCTCTACTTCCCCACCTCCCCATATGTTTGCCGAGTAGTTTGGTCCTGTGATCCGCCCCTCTCTTCCCGCATAGATCCCACACCCCTCCCTGATCACAGACTGTAATCAGGGCCGGACTGGCTTAGCGGGATACCGAGAAAATTCCCGGTAGGCCGACCGCACAGTGGGCTGGCAGGGGCCGGCCCGTGTGCGGCCACACAGTGGCTGCTCATTCACACAAGGTGCTGACACTAAGTCAGGATCTTGTGTGAAGCGGCCACAGAGAAGCGGAGCTATGAGCTCTAGGCTCACAGCCCCGCCACTCAACCCAGTACTGCGCAGCCAGAGGCAGCAGGTAGCGCAGTGATTCCCTTCCCTCCCCCCGGAAGCTGTAACAGGACCTGCAATGATGTCACCGTCATGTGATCAGTCACATGGAGGAGGACGAGTCACTGATCAGGGGCTGCTGCTCTAGGCCTCAGCGTACCCCTAGGTCCCCCAGCCTCCCTCAGCTTCCCCCTTCCCCCCTGCGGCACAGAGATGGGAAGTATGTGGAAGCTGCGCCGGGCCGGTGAAGTGAGCCGTGCCCCAGCGTTCCCCTCCCCCTGCGGAGAAGTGAATGATTTCCCTGCCGGAGAGGGGAAGAACGGGGAAGAAAAATGGCTTGCTTAAGGTACTGTACCATGTCCATCCCCCCCTCCCTCACCCATGTCCATCCCCCCCTCCCTCACCCATGTCCATCCCCCCTCCCTCACCCATGTCCATCCCCCCCCCTCCCTCACCCATGTCCATCCCCCCCTCCCTCACCCATGTCCATCCCCCCTCCCTCACCCATGTCTATCCCCCCGCACCCATGTCTTTCCCCCCCTCCTCACCCATGTCCATCCCCCCTCCTCACCCATGTCCATCCCCCCCTCCCTCACCCATGTCCATCCCCACCTCGCTCACCCATGTCCATCCCCCCCTCCCTCACCCATGCCCATCCCCCCTCCCTCACCCATGTCCATCCCCCCCTCCCTCACCCATGTCCATCCCCCCTTCACCCATGTCTATCCCCCCTCCCTCACCCATGTCCATCCACCCCCCTCACCCATGTCTACCCCCCCTCCCTCACCCATGTCCATCCTTCCCTCCCTCACCCATGTCCATCCCCCCCTCCCTCACCCATGTCTATCCCTCCCTCCCTCACCCATGTCTATCCCTCCCTCCCTCACCCATGTCTGTCCCCCCCTCCCTCACCCATGTCTATCCCCCTCCCTCACCCATGTCCATCCCCCCCTCCCTCACCCATGTCCATCCCCCCCTCCCTCACCCATGTCCATCCATCCCCTCCCTCCCTCACCCATGTCCATCCCCCCTCCCTCACCCATGTGCATCCCCCCTCCCTCACCCATGTCCATCCAGGGGGGATGAACATGTGACATGGGTGAGGGAGGGGAGGGGGGAATGGACATGGGTGAGGGGGGGGATGGACACGGGTTAGAGGGGGGAGGATGGACATGGGTGAGAGGGGGGGAGGATGGACATGGGTGAGAGGGGGGGAGGATGGACATGGGTGAGGGGGGGTGGACATGGGTGAGGGAGGGGGGATGGACATGGGTGAGGGAGGGGGGGAGGATGGACATGGGTGAGGGGGGTGGACATGGGTGAGGGAGGGGGGATGGACATGGGTGAGGAAGGGGGAGATGGACATGGGTGAGGGAGGGGGTGGACATGGGTGAGGGAGGGACCCTCACCCATGTCCATCCCCCCCTCACCCATGTCAATCCTCCCCCCCTCACCCATGTCCATCCTCCCCCTCCCCTCACCCATGTCCATTCCCCCCCCTCCCTCAGCCATGTCCACCCCCCCTCACCCATGTCCATCCTCCCCCCCCACCCATGTCCATCCTCCCCCCCATGTCCATTCTCCCCCACCCCCCTCACCCATGTCCATCCTCCCCCCTCTCACCCATGTACACTCCTCTATACCCCTCTGTCACCCATGTACACTCCTCTATACCCCTCTGTCACCCATGTACACTCCTCTAAACCCCTCTGCAACCCATGTACACCCCTTTACACCCCTCTGTCACTCCCCTACACCGCTCTGTCACCCATGTACACTCCTCTACACCCCTCTGTCACCCACGTACACCCCTCTGTCACCCATGTACACTCCTCTATACCCCTCTGTCACCCATGTACACTCCTCTAAACCCCTCTGTCACCCATGTACACTCCTCTATACCCCTCTGTCACCCATGTACACCCCTCTGTCACTCCTCTGTCACTCCTCTACACCCCTCTGTCACCTATGTACACTCCTCTACACCCCTCTGTCACCCATGTACACTCCTCTACACCCCTCTGTCACCCTTGTACACTCGTCTACACCCATCTGCCACCACTGTAAACCTCTCTATCACCCCCTACACCCCTCTGTCACCCCCATATACTCCTCTACACACCTGCCTCCCATGTACACCCCCTCTGTTACTCCTTTACACCTATACGCCCCTGTATTCCTCTTCACTTGTAAAATGCTGGTAAAGTGTGGAGCCTAATAGATTTGTTTTGCAGGTTTAATGGTGAAGAGTTGTGGCTGGAAGAAATGGTCAGGATGGTCCAGACCAGACGAACGATGCTGATCAGAGAAGACGTCACATGTGAGTTGCTGTATAAAGCAGCACATTAAAATACATACCCACTGATAAATAGATATTGGAATTTGTGTGCATTGCGGCTTTTAAAAAAAAAAAATTTTTTTTTTTTTTGCTTGTCAACTTCGGTCAGGGTGCCCCGTGAATTTTTTTTTTTTCGGAGGGGTACCCCGAGCCGAAAAAGTTTGGGAAACACTGGTATACAGGATTTGGTCAGTAACAGTATGATGGTAATATGTATGGTGATAATATTCCTCCTTGTCTACTGGTATTATTGGTAATATTGGTCTCAGTATACAGGATTTGGTCAGTAACAGTATGATGGTAATATGTAGGGTGATAATATTCCTCCTTTTATAGTGCCATTATTGTTAATATCAGTCTAAGTAAAGAGGACTTGGTCAGTTACAGTGTGATGGTAATATTTCCTTTCCTCCCATACTATTGTTACTTGGTAAATGTATGACTTATATAGACATATAGAGTATTATAATGCATGGAAAATTGACACATATATAAATTGCTTCAGCATAGTGAAATACAGTAGCAATTTATTTCTTCGAAATATATATCGAGGAAATAAAAATTTTTTATGTATGTATGTGTATATATATATATATATATATATATATATATATATATGATCCAGCAATAACGCAGCACTCCAAAGAACTGCGTTATTGTTGGATCCTATCTAAACCGGGGACTTTTGGTCAAGAAGTTTTTGGGACGCTGGCACCCACACATTGAGGCTGAGTAGTGCTGCAATACTTTTATGGCTTTTATATATATATATATATATATATATATATATATATATATATATATTAGTGTACTGTAAAGGGATAAATCTAGGCGTGGCTACCGATGGCTGACGCGATGCTGTGAGGCTGATCTGCAATTATTTCCAGGGCTGGTTTTAATCCCCAGTCTGGCCCTGACTGTAATGTGTTGTTGTTGTAGTTTTTTTTCGACTTTGTTTCTTCAATTTTGAGTGATGGAGTGGAGTGCTATTGTATCATGTGGTATAGTGTATATTTTAGGGAACCTGTGCTGTATATTGTACTGTCATGCTTTGTGTGATTGTAATTTATTGTATGACTTGTAACGATGACTGAAAGGTCAATAAAGCTCTTTCAATACCAACCACTAACTGTTAGTATACTCCAGAAGCAAGCATGAAGTTCCTATATTGCTTGCTAACTCACTCCTGTCATGAGACAAACAAAACCAGGAAAAGTGTGACTGCTAGCATTATGCTTGCATGCCCTAGCCAGCTTCTGGTCAGCCCCCTGGGGGATGACCATGTCCATGTGCCACTGATCTAAATCTCCTCTGGAAGACATGTCACAGGTTTATGAAATGACAATTACCCTTTAAATGGGCATTGTCAGAATAAAAAAACTTTAATATGCTCTACATCTTGGCAAAACATTAACTTTTCTAATAAACGTCTTTAAAAAAAAGTGATCTCATTTTTATAGACATAGCTTATAATAAAATGACCACTAGGGGTCCCCATACCATCCAGAACATAATCCTGTCCAGCTGCAGAAGCATCTTTGATGCACTTCTCTGTGCTCATGCCTTTTCTATCAGACTCCTGGAGATAGATACAGCACAGCAGACTAATGAAGGAAGTAAATGGGAGTGAGGGCGGGCTCAGTGCTTGCTTTAGACACGTCCCTTATTGTGCAGTGGATTGTAGAATGAGTAGGACAGTACAGTAGAGATTTGTGAGTCAAATAAAGAACCTATATAAGGATTATTTTTTCTCTGTGATATGACAAGTAGGATTTAAAGCAGAAAAAGAATGCTGTTTCAGGTGAGCGTAAAAATTTTATTTGTTTTGAAAATGAAACACAGCAGAAAAAGTACATTCACAGAAATATAGAGTGGTGGTACATATTTGCAAAAATTTTACTTAGCCACCAAGAGTGGTGCATCCCATGCATAAACATAGAAGGCAAGTAAGCATGAGCAAACATAGGAATAATAATTAGAGATGAGCGAATCGAAGCTGACGAATCCAAAGTTACTATTTTCAAGAAAAATTTGATTCGCAACGAATGCGAATATCGCTGCTATTCTACCGCGTGAATCACTTCATTAAACTCCATTTATTGCAGTCCAGGCTCCAGGGCATCTTAAATGGCAGATCCACATGTTAGGACATGGGGCAAGGAACTCTGGGAAGGCGGGAACAACGGTAGGCGGGATGACTCTGATTCACATGCAGGATGCAGCCTATCAGCAGTCAGTCACCTCTGTGATGTCACAGCCCTATATAATCGGCATCCATATTCCGGCTAGTCACTTCATTCATTACACTGCAGAGAGATAGGACAGACAGCCTGTGTGTGTGTGTGTGTGTGTTACACAGAAAAGCTTTTTCCAGCAGCGTTTCACCTCCTAGTCACATCAGCGTTCTGGTGGACAGAGAGCAGTGTTTTTTGTTTTTTTTTTCACTGTAAAGGATTTTTACTGCAGCCATTAACCTCCCAGTCACTTTCTACAGCATTGTATTACAGAGTGGGGCAGAGAGCTGTGTGTTGCCTCATACATTTCATAAACTTTAGCAGAGGAGGCAAGAATAATTTTTCAGTGCAATTCTGTGTCTTTGTTCCACAACAAATCATCTGCTGGTTATACTAGTCTGTAGACGGTATAATACCCAGCAGTCCATTCCTAATAGTCTTTGACAGAGTGCAATTTGGGGTTTAGTACACAGCTTTTGTGTGCTGCAGTACTGCTGGTGTTGGTCAAAAATAAGTTTTTTTTAAAATGTACTGTAGCGCATTTTTCTGCCCTCATAAGTGCATACCTACATCTAAGTAGTGTACTATTTTGTAGCTGTTAATCTGTCAAGGGCCTAGATATTGTGAAAGTCAAGGCAAAAGTAATCACCGGCTGGTATTTTACTCCAATACGTTTTTTAAGCATACTGTAGCGCATTTTTTCTACCCTCTTTGTTCCACAACAAATGGTTTGCTGGTTATACTAGTCTGTAGACGGTATAATACATACTTAGCAGTCCATTCCTAATAGTTTGTGAGAGAGTGCAATTTTGGGTTTAGTACACAGCGACTCTGTGCTGCGGCACTGTTGTGTAATGTTGGTGTTGTGCAAAAATACGTATTTTTAAGCGTACTGTAGTGCATTTTGCTGCCCTTATATGTGCATACCACATACCTACATCTAAGTAGTGTACTATTTTGTACCTGTTAATCTGTCAAGGGCCTAGATACTGTGAAAGGACAGCCAAAAGTACACACCTGCTGCTGTTTTAAGCATAGTGAAGGGTATTGTACTCCCCTCATATACGCACTAAGTATGTCAGGTAGAGAAGTACCAGGTTGTGCACAGAGGAGTGGCAGAGGCCTAAATTCATCAGGCGCATGCAGAGTTCACAGCAGACTAGGGGCGAGTGGCTTCAGGAGTCGTAGCAAGAGGCCTGAGCTCCCGGTATCAGCTAGCGGTTGTGTCTCGACCAGCAACCCATCTGCAGTCATCGATTGGTTAACATAGTCATCCACTTCATCACAAGTGACATCTGATACCCCCAGTCAACAGTTGGTGGGTTCCTCAGACCCTCAGTTGCCATGGCCTGGGAGCAGTCCCTGTCCTCCCATTGCCTCTGTCCTATGCTGTTCCCTCCCCTAAAGAAGTATCTTATGTTGTGGGTTCAGCTCCACTATTCAGTGAGGATGATCTAATAGAGGACAGTCAGCAGCTACTGCCCAGCCAAGAAGTGGAGGAGACATCTGCCGCTTCCTCCGCTAGGCGGGCAAGTAGTGATGAGGAGAGTGACGTGGGAGGTGGTGTTGCCAGGTGGGTCCTGAAGCAGACACTGTTGAGGGACCTGAGGAGGACATCAGTGATGTGCAGACATTTGTTGATGATGATGAAGCCGATCGCAATTGGGAGCCGGGTGCAGAAGGGGCTTCATTTGCCCATGAAGGTTGCCCATGAGGCAGCAGCTGAGCCAGCTAGGTGGTAGCATGTTGGCAGTCAGCATGGTGGGAGAAGTGGAAATTCTGGAGCCAAACGTGCCCGGGGGAGACAACCTGCTTCGTGTCAGCCTACCTTCCCGGGAGGAAGTGGAACAGGGGTTCCTGGAGACGGCGACAGTAGCAGTCAATTAGTGTGGACTGTTGGTGAGAGAATCAGCTACTCGGCGGTGGGGCAGTTTTTCATCTAGCATCCGGAGGAGGTTAACATAGACACATGCAATATATGTCAGCAGAAGGTGAAGCGTGGCCAGGGTCCCAATGTTGGCACCATGGCCCTCCATCAACATATGCTGTGCCACCATAAAGCGGCCTGGGAGAACCGTGGCACCGATGTAGTGGTCCAGCCTGCTGCATCACCCAGTGGTACGCCGCTTCCTCTTTCAGCCAGCCAAGGATCCACCACCTCAGCCAAAGTGAGCTGTGTGTCATACCCTCCTTCTGTCGCTCCAGATGCTCCTGCTTCTCCCGCTTTTAGTCAGCCATTCCGCCAACAATCCATCGGCGAAGCCATGTCCAAGAGACAACAGTATGCGCCCACTCATCCAAATGCGCAGAAGCTGAATGTGCTGATGTCTAAGTTGCTGGTGCTACAGTCCCTCCCTTTTCAAATGGTGGACTCTGCACCTTTCAGAGAACTGATGGCTTGTGTCGAGCCGAGGTGGAGAGTGCCAAGCCGTAATTTCTTTGCACAATTTTGTGGAAGAGAGGGTGGGCCAGTCCTTGAGCTTGTCGGTGTGTACCAAAGTGCATGGCAGCGCTGATGTCTGGAGCTGTAACTATGGTCAGGGACAATACATGTCCTTTATGGCTCACTGTTTGAATGTTGTTCTGCACAACAACAACACCAACTTGGACAGGTCACGCCGCTTCCTCCTCCACGCTCTCAGGCCGTTGGTCCTGCGACAATGTACGACTCCGACTCCTCATCCTCCACCGTTTCCTCAGCCTCCACTGCCCAGACAAGTCTCAGTGCCCCTTCAGCATACCATGTGTGCAGGGCACTGCGGTGTCACGCTGTTCTTCACATTGTTTGCCTTGGCGAACAGAGTCACACGGGAGGAACTGCTAAAAGTAATTTGTAAAGAAATTGGAGCATGGCTTACTCCACGAAAACTGGAAATGGGAACCATGGTGACTGACAACGGGAAGAACACCTTGTCTGCGCTGCGACTGGGAAGGCTGAGCCATGCGCCCTGCATAGCACACGTGTTCAATCTGGTGGTCAAGCGGTTCCTGAAGTGTCCCCCCCCCCCCCCATTTGCAAGACATTCTAACAATGGGAAGGAAACTTTGCACGCACTTCAGCCATTCGTACACCACAAAGCACACCCTCCTTGAGCTGCAGCATCAGAACGTTATCCCTCCATAATAGTCTGATTTGTGACGTTGCCACACGTTGGAATTCCACCCTCCATATGTTATACCGACTATACGAACAGAGAAAAGCCATCACCGATTTCTTGATGATCCAAGCGGATTAGGGGACTGCTCTGTGTAACTTCAATGTCAACCAGTGGCAGCTCATACGCGACACCTGCCGTTTGCTCAGGCCCTTTTAGGAAGCCACATTATTAAAAAGTCACCAGGATTACGGGATGAACAATGTCATTCCACTGCTTCATTTCTTACAACACGTGTTGGAAAAGATGGCTGGTCAGGGCAATGGAGATGTGGCACCTACATCTCACGGCCACATGAGCCCTGTGGGGGCTGAACTGGAGGAGGGGGAGGGGCACAGTGGAGCACAATTTAGGTTTCGCCAAATGGGTGATTTTTCTAGTAAGGCAAGACAGGAGACCCAGACACACCGTGGCAGTATGCAGTGGAGATGAAGGCAGGGAGTCCCTCCGAATCACTTTCACAAATGGCTCACTTGCTTGCATAGTGACAGCTGAATTGTCACCATTCGGCAGTGGGATGACTTCTTGCTCTCCACAAAATAGGGGCCTTTTTTACACCCACTGAGAGGGAGGACAAACTGACCTACTAGGCATCCTATGTAGTCAGTTGGCCGATGCCTATTGGCACCATCGTCCATCCTCTCGCAGGTCTGAATCGGGGGACCCTCTGCGCTCACCTTCCACTGCCATGGCTGCTGGGGAGGGGTGGGGTGGCAGGAGCAGTACCAGCTCCATCAGCAGCAGCCTGAGTCTACATTCACTGATAAGTACTTTTCTTCACCCACATAGTGAAGCAACTCATAAGCATCAGGTAGACCTGGAGCAGGTGGTGGCATATCTTGACATGACCATGCCAACACGCTTGAACATCCGCTGGACTTCTGAGCAGCCAAACTTGATTTGTGGCTGCAACTAGGAGAGTTTGCCCTGAAAAAGCTGTCCTGCCTGGCCAGTAGTGTGCCATCAGAGTGGTTGTTTAGTGCGGCGGGGGCCATAGTCAAGGAGAAATCGTCTGTCCACGAAAAATGTGGAGAGACTGACCTTTGTGAAGATGAATCAGGCATGGATCAGCCAGGATTTCCAACCACCAATGCCTGATGCATGAGAGTAGATTGACCATGGTGCCACACCAACACTTCACAAATATGGATAGTGCCAAAAAGATTTAAGGCACTGCTCCCCAGTTACAAACATTCCTCTGCATCTTTTTTCATCCACCTTCATCACCGGGTACTGGTATTGCCAACCACCGCACCACTCTATCACCGGGTCACTTTCAGGACTCCTGATGCTGCTGTTGCCACCTCCAGGCTGTCTCATTCAGCCACTATATCGTCTCCTCGTGCTTCTGCCAACTCCAGGCTGTGACATGCAGCCACTATATGGTCTCCTCATGCTTCACCACCTCCAGGCTGTGCCACTCATCCACTATATGGTCTCCTCATGCTTCAGCCAAATCCAGGCTGTGCCATTCAGCCACTATATGGTCTCCTTATGCTTCAGCCACCTTCAGGCTGTGCCATTCAGACACTATATGGTCTCCTCATGCTGCCATAAACTCCAGGCTGTGCCATTCAGCCTCTATATGTTCTACTCATGCTGCCGCCAACTCCAGGCTGTGTTATTCAGCTACTATATGGTCTCCTCATGCTTCAGCCAACTCCAGGCTGTGCCATTCAGCCACTATATGGTCTCCTCATGCTTCAGTCACCTCTAGGCTGTGCCATTCAGCCACTATATGGTCTCCTCATGCTTCTGCCACCTTCAGGCTGTGCCATTTTGACACTATATGCCTCATGCTGCCACAAACTCCAGGCTATGCCATTCAGCCACTATATGTTCTACTCATGCTGCCGCCAACTCCAGGCTGTGCCATTGAGCCACTATATGGTCTTCTAATGCTTCAGCCACCTCCAGGCTGTGCCATTCAGACACTATATGGTCTCCTCATGCTTCACAACATCCAGTCTGTGCCATTCAGTGGCACGGGCTGGAACAGGTGGTAGCGCGCCCCGCGGCAAACCGCCAGCTCAATGCTCACCAGAATGGGTACTCAAAAGATGTAAATAAATTCAAATTAAGTAAAATAAACATTACATAAAAAAATCTATTTACTCTCTTCATATGGTCTCCTTGCTGCCACATTCAGACTGTAATCTGCATGTCATACTGAATAACAGTATTATTTCACTAACACAGCACACTCCCTATGCGTGTTAGAAAAAAGCAAACTGTTCTACACCCCTATTGAGTCTCTATGTAGGCCAGAAATAGACGTTTTTAATACAGATTTGCCACGAATAAATTTGGACCGAACCAAATTTTTTCTGAAAATTCGGCGAATCAAATTTTTCAAAAGTTCGCTCATCTCTAATAATAATAACAGGAATTAAATCAACAAATGAAATGTGCCAGAAAACTGATCCAATTCCATTTTTCCATTTTCTATGTACTTTCGGGGATTGTTTTTTATCTAATTCTTAGTATGGATTTTTTAAATATAATTTATTATATTATATTACTTCTACGTTATATTTTGGCCTATTTTGGGTGTAGGTAACACCAGTATCCTTGGTTCATACTTTGCTTTAAGTGAGCTACACTACTCCTTTTTTCCAATATGCATTTCTTGTCTCCGCCTCCCCACTCTGTATTACTGTCTACTGCGTACTTAGCAAGCTGCCTGCCTACAATTGACTCCTAAAGTTAAAGGGGTACTCCAGCCCTAAGACATCTTATCTCCTATCCAAAGGATAGGGGATAAGATGTCTGATCGCGGGGGTCCCGCCACTGGGGACACCCACTATCTCATGCCCCCTCCCATAGGCTTGCATTGAGGGGGCAGAGCGTGACGTCACACGGGGCAGGGCCGTGACGTCACAATGCTCCGGCCCCCGTGATCGCCAGTAATCAGACCCGGAGCAAACATGCTCTGGGGACTGATTACAAACGGGGTGCCGCGTGCAAGATCACGGGGGTCCCCAGCTCCGGGACCGCCACGATCAGGCTTCTTATCCCCTATCTTTTGGATACGGGATAAGATGTCTTGCACTGGAGTAGCCACTTAAAGGCTGTCCAGGCATGCTGGAAGTTGTAGTTGTGCAACAGCTGGAGACACACTGTTTGGAAAACACTGATCTAGTACCAATACCATTGTTTTTCAACTAGGGTGCTTCCAGCGGTTGCAAAATTACAACTCCCAACATGCCAGGAATTGTAGTTTTGCAACCGCTGGAGACACCCTGATTGGGAAACGCTGATCTAAATAGGACATCACTAAAATTACAATTAAAATTACCGGCGTGTTTTAGGGCAACACAAACTGTACATGCGCTTATTGGTGATCCTGTTTCTTAAAACAGCATTCCGGAAAGGAGATCTCTTCTGGGGAAAATTCTGGCCTGGCATTTAATCCCAATCAGTTTCTGAGACTCCATAACTGGAGCTAAATGCTGATGTCCTGTGAAGGTGGTGTGATGGGCTGCTTCTTCATATATACACTGCTCAAAATAATAAAGGGAACACTTAACACAATGTAACTCCAAGTCAATCACACTTCTGTGAAATCACACTGTCCACTCAGGAAGCAACACTGATTGACAATCAATTTCACCTGCTGTTGAGCAAATGGAACAGACAACAGGTGGAAATTATAGGCAATTAGCAAGACACCCCCAATAAAGGAGTGGTTCTGCAGGTGGTGACCACAGACCACTTCTCAGTTCCTATGCTTCCTGGCTGATGTTTTGGTTACTTTTGAGTGCTGGCGGGGCTTTCACTCTAGTGGTAGCATGAGACGGAGTCTACAACCCACACAAGTGGCTCATTTAGTGCAGCTCATCCAGGATGGCACATAAATGCGAGCTGTGGCAAGAAGGTTTGCTGTGTCTGTCAGTGTAGTGTCCACAGCATGGAGGCGTTCCCAGGAGACAGGCCAGTACATTAGGAGATGTGAAGGAGGCAGTAGGAGGGCAACAACCCAGCAGCAGGACTGCTACCTCTGTCTTTGTGCAAGGAGGATCAGGAGGAGCACTGCCAGAGCCCTGCAAAATGACCTCCAGCAAGCCACAAATGTGCATGTGTCCACTCAAATGGTCAGAAACAGACTACATGAGGGTGGTATGAGGGCCCAACATCCACAGGTGGGGGTTGTGCTTACAGCCCAAAACTGTGCAGGACGTTTGGCATTTTCCAAAGAACACCAATATTGGCAAATTTGCCCCTGGTGCCCTGTGCTCTTCACAGATGTAAGCAGGTTCACACTGAGCACAAGTGACAGATGTGACAGAGTCTGGAGATGCCATGGAGAACATTCTACTGCCTGCAACATCCTTCAGCATGCAGCATGACTGGTTTGGTGGTGGGTCAGTAATGGTGTGGGGTGGCATTTCTTTGGGGGGCCGTACAGCCCTCCATGTGCTTGCCAGAGGTAGCCTGACTGCCATTAGGTACCGAGATGAGATCCTCAGACCCCTTGTGAGACCATATGCTGGTGCGGTTGGCTCTGGGTTCCTCCTAATTCAATACACTGCTAGACCTCATGTGGCTGGAGTGTGTCAGCCGTTCCTGCAAGAGGAAGGCATTGATGCTATGGACTGGCCTGCCCATTCCCCAGACCTGACATCATGTCTCGCTCCATCCACCAATGCCACATTGTTCCACAGACTGTCCAGGAGTTGGTGGATGCTTTAGTCCAGGTCTGGGAGGACATCCCTCAGGAGACCATCCGCCACCTCATCAGGAGCATGCCCAGGTGTTGTAGGGAGGTCATACGAGAACGTGGAGGCCACACACACTACTGAGCCTCATTTTGACTTGTTTTAAGGACATTACATCAAAGTTGGATCAGCTTGTAGAGTGGTTTCCACTTTGATTTTGAGTGTGACTCCAAATCCAGACCTCCATGGGTTGATACATTATATATATATATATATATATATATATATATATATATATAGTGCTTTCATATATATTTGCTCATAAAATAAACTTTAGGAATCAATTGTAGGCAGGCACATTGCTAAGGACTCAGTAGTACAAAGCCAGTTATGCAGGGCGGGAAGGCGGAGGCAAGATATGTATATTGAAGAGTCGGTTTGGAAATGTCCAGAGAGCTAAAGGGAGGAGCTGACGCAAAATTGTCCGGGGAGCAGGAAATTCCATCACACCGGCTGCTATCTGCAACTGACACTCACTGTAACTGAGTGGCATTGGAGTTCAGTTTGATGAAGGTTATTTAAATGGGCACTGTCAGATACAAAAAAGTTTTTATATGTTGTACATCTTGGCAAAACATTAACCTTTCTAATATACTTCATAAGAAAACTTTATTTCCTTTATATAGAAATCATGGCTTATAAAATCAGGGCTTTATACAAGCTGAAGCACAAAGTCCAGTAAGTGAGGGTGGGCCAGCACTCCTCTGTGCTCTCTCCTGTCTGATAGTATTCCTCTGTGCTCTCTCCTGTCTGATAGCACTCCTCTGTGCTCTCTCCTGTCTGATAGTATTCCTCTGTGCTCTCTCCTGTCTGATAGCACTCCTCTGTGCTCTCTCCTGTCTGATAGGACTCCTCAGTGATTTCTCCTGTCTGATAGTACTCCTCTGTGCTCTCTCCTGTTTGTTAGTACTCCTCTGTGCTCTCTCCTGTCTGATAGCACTCCTCTCTGCTTTCTCCTGTCTGATAGGACTCCTCTGTGCTCTCTCCTGTCTGATAGTACTCCTCTGTACTCTCTCCTGTCTGATAGGACTCCTTTGTGCTTTCTCCTGTCTGCTAGCACTCCTCTGTGCTTTCTCCTGTCTGATAGGACTCCTCTGTGCTTTCTTCTGTCTGATAGGACTCCTCTGTGCTCTATCCTGTCAAATAGGACTCATCTGTGCTCTCTCCTGTCTAATAGGACTCCTCTGTGTTCTCTCCTGTCTGATAGCACTCCTCTGCGCTTTCTCCTGTCTGATAGGACTCCTCTGCGCTTTCTCCTGTCTGATAGGACTCCTCTGTGCTTTCTCCTGTCTGATAGGACTCCTCTGTGCTCTCTCCTGTCTGATAAGAGTCCTATGTGCTCTCTCCTATCTGATAGTACTCCTCTGTGCTTTCTCCTGTCTGATAGGACTACTCTGTGCTCTCTCCTGTCTGATAGTACTCCTCTGTGCTCTCTCCTGTCTGATAGTACTCCTCTGTGCTCTCTCCTGTCTGATAGTACTTCTCTGTGCTCTCTCCTGTCTGATAGTATTCCTCTGTGCTCTCTCCTGTCTGATAGGACTCCTCTGTGTTCTCTCTCCTTAATATCTAACTTAATATCTTCACCACACCTGTGGACACAAACGTCCCCCAGGGATGGTGAGGATAATGATTTTAGCATATATAACGTGTTGTCGAGTGTTATATATGCTAAAATCTGCAGATTGGTTCCCTTTAATGTTTTGTCAAAATGTACAACATATAACAAGATTTTGAATCTGACAGTGCCCAGTTAAAGGGGTACTCCGGTGGAAAACAATATTTGTTTTCATATTAACTGGCTCCAGAAAGTTAAACAGATTTGACTATTACTTCTATTTAAAAATGTTAATCCTTCCAGTGCTTATCAGCTGCTGTATGCTCCAGAGGAAGTTCTTTTTCTTTTTGTACTTCTTTTCTGTCTGACCACAGTGCTCTCTGCTGACACCTCTATCTATGTCAGGAACTGACCAGAGTAGGAGAAAATCACTATAGCAAATCTATCCTGCTCTGGACAGTTCCTGACATGGACAGAGGTGTCAGCAGAGAGCACTGTGGTCAGACTGAAAAGAACAACTCAACTTCCTGTGGCGTATACAGCAGCTGATAAGTACTGGAAGTGCTTGTGATTTAAATTGTGATTTAAATTAAGTTTTGTAATAAATGCACAACCACTGCATGGTCACAAATCAAAATGTCTAAAAGGAGACTGAAAACATCTGGGTGACTAAATGAAAAGTTGCAAATAAATAACACTGACAAAGAGACCAATAATCATTGAAACGCTTTAGTAAATGTCAGCCAAGGGGTTAAACACAGTGTGGAATCTATTAAAGGGGTACTCTGGTGGAAAACTTTATTTTTTTTAATTTAAAATCAACTGGGGTCAGAAAGTTAAACAGATTTGTAAATTAAAAAAATCTTAATCCTTCCAGTACTTATTAGCTGCTGAATACTACAGAGGAAATTCTTTTCTTTTTGGAACACAGAGCTCTCTGCTGAATCACGAGCACAGTGCTGACATCTCTGTCCATTTTAGGAACTGACCAAAGCAGCATATGTTTGCTATGGGCATTTTCTCCTACTATGGACAGAGATGTCAGCAGAGAGCACTGTGCTCGTGATTAAGCAGAGAGTTCTGTGTTCCAAAAAGAAAATAATTTCCTCCTGTAGTATTCAGCAGCTAATAAGTACTGGAAGGATTAAGATTTTTTAATAGAAGTAATTTACAAATTTGTTTAACTTTCTGGCACAAGTTGATTTGAATTTTTTTTTTCCACCGGAGTGCCCCTTTAACTCTCTAGATGCAGGAATAAAGTGGGTTTTTGACATCTGAAAAAGATGCTTACGTATACTGTTAACCGGAACAGTGGCCCTCATGCCCGAACGGAGTCACCTAGTGACTCCTTTCGGGATGTATGCGCCATTTCAAAAGCGCAACAGCCCCCGCTTTTTCGTCCGCTTAAAATAGTGCATAGAATTAAATAGGCCCACTGCTCCCAATAACGAGGGGCAGAAACGCAGTGTGGACCTACCATTATTTGTTTGAAGGGGTACTCCGGTGGAAAACTTTTTTTTTTTTTAAATCAACTGGTGCCAAAAAGTTAAACAGATTTGTAAATTACTTCTATTTAAAAATCTTAATCTTTCCAGTACTTATTAGCTGCTGAATACTACAGAGGAAATTATTTTCTTTTTGGAACACAGAGCTCTCTGCTGACATCATGACCACAGTGCTCTCAGCTGACATCTCTGTCCATTTAAGGAACTGTCCAGAGCAGCATATATTTGCTATGGGGATTTTCTCCTACTCTGGCCAGTTCTTAAAATGGACAGAGATGTCAGCAGAGAGCACTGTGGTCATGATGTCAGCAGAGAGCTCTGAGTTCCAAAAAGAAAATAATTTCCTCTGTAGTATTAAGCAGCTAATAAGTACTGGAAGGATTAAGATTTGTTTATAGAAGTAATTTACAAATCTGTTTAGCTTTCTGGCACCAGTTGATAAAAAAAAAAAAAAAAAAAAATTCTACCGGGGTACCCCTTTAAATGCTGGACTATATTAAAATCAGTGGGGTCCAATAGGCACCGTAGGTGTAACAAATCCGCCAACTCAGTTTTTCCATTCTTCTGCTCCAACGACAGCAAATGAATGGGGAAAAACAGCCCAGATCATATGTGTACCTTGCCTTAGCAGTGTATTCACCTTCTAGTGCTAGTAGCAGGATAACATTCTGTTTTACAGCAGGTAGTAAACAGAGACGCTTTTCTTCACCAGTCTGTTCTATAATGAATGATTTGAGACTGCAGTACTCAAAATGGTGAAAAAATAAATAATATTCTGAAATTGAATCCATAGGTTAATACATATAAGCTAAACATCACATACCAGCATTTACGTCATTATCATGTGAAGACAAAATTCATCATCTCTTAACATCTATTAGGGTGGGTTCACAGCACGATTTTGCTATACGGTTTCATAAAAAAACATATGCAACCGTACAGAAAACCGTGCCCATAGACTTCCCATTCAAAACCGCACGCACCATAATGTATATGGTTGTCTCCGTTTTTCAAACCATACATTTTTTTACTTTTCTTTTTTCCGGACAGAAAACCGTGGTTTACCACGGTTTTTGGTCGGGGTGAAAAACTGTATTAATACATTTTTTTTTTTTTACATGGGAGTCAATGGAAACCGTACAGAACTGTATGTGCGTACGGTTCCATCCGATTTTCACCATACGGTTTTTGGCTTTGCTCAGTTTTTTTCTTGGAATTTCAATCAAGCAAGTAAAACTTTATTCATAATAGAGTCAAAAGTTAAAAACGTATACGTTTTTTTCTTAAAAAACGGATGCAACTGGACATCATTTTTCAAACCGTAAACGGTTTTCAACCGTATACAGATAAAAATTTGTACACAAATTTTGATACAGTTTAGTCAAGTTTTGAGGAATCAGTTTTTTTTTTTTATCAAAAACCTGATACAGGAACTGTATTGCAAAAATGTGGTGTGAATCCACCCTTTAGGGTGGGTTCACACCACGATTTTTCTATACAGTTTTTGAATACGTTTAAAAAAAATAAAAAAAATAAAAAAACGTATGCAACCGTACAGCAAACCATGGACATAGACTTTCCATTCAAAACCGTATGCACCATATTGTATATGGTTGTCTCCGTTTTTCACACCACACGGTTTATTAATTTTTTTTTTCAGGACAGAAAACCGTGGCCTACCACGGTTTTTGGTCCAGGTGAAAAACCGTATTGGCCCGTATACGTTTTTTTTAACATGGGAGTCAATGGGAACCGTACAGACCCGTATGTGTGTACGGTTCTATCCAGTTTTCACCATATGGTTTTTGACTTTGCACAGTTTTTTTTCTTGGAATTTCAATCAAACAAGTGAAACTTTATTCATAATGGAGTGAAAAGTTCAAAACGTATACGTTTTGTTTCTTCAAAAACGGATGCAACCGGACATCATTTTTCAAACACACGTTTTGATACAGTTAAGGAAGGGTGGGTTCTCACCACGTTTTTGCAATACAGTTTTTATCAGTTTTTTTTTTTTTTTAAAGGATTCCTCAAAACATATAAGTTTTGAACTTTTCACTCCATTATGAATAAAGTTTCACTTGTTTGATTGAAATTGCAAGAAAAAAAACTGTGCAAAGTCAAAAACTGCATGATGAAAACTGAATGGAACCGTACGCACATACAGGTCTGTACGGTTCCCATTGACTCCCATGTTAAATAAAAACTTATATGGTTTAATACGGTTTTTCACCTGTATTTTTTCTGTTTTTCAGTCCAGAAAAAAAAAAGTTAAAAACCGTGTGGTTTGAAAAACGGAGACAACCGTACACAATATGGTGCATACGGTTTTGAACGGAAAGTCTATGGCCACGGTTTGCTGTACGTGTGCATACGTTTAAAAAAAAAAAAGTATCCAAAAACTGTATAGAAAAATCAGGTTTTGAGGAATCCGTTTTTTTTTTTTTTTTTTAATGAAAAACTGGATTACAAAAACGTGGTGTGAGCCTACCCTATAGTGTTTTTCAAACAATGTGTCTCCAGCTATTGCAAAACTACAACTCCCAGCATGCCCGGACAGCCAAAGGCTGTCTGGGCATGCTGGGAGTTGTAGTTTTGCAACAGCTGGAGACACACTGTTTAGAAAACACTGATTAAGTATCTAAATCCGTGTTTTCCAACTAAGGTGCCTCCAGCATGCCTGGGTGTGTAGTTTTGCAACAGCTGGGGACACCCTGATTAGGAAACACTGATCAAAACAGAACATATCATTTTCCATGCGGCTATAATCAAACAGCCGTTCTTCAAGTGTGCCCCCTAGTGCTCTGACCTTAAATTACAACTAAAATTCCCGGTGCGCGTGTTTCAGGGCAACACAAGCCGCGCATGCGCTGATTGGTGATCCAGTTTCTTAAAACAGCTTTGAGGAGAGGATGGCGCGTGTGTGAACGCAGTTATGTCTAGTGACGGGGACTACGCGCGGCGCAGGCGGTACACGCACGACACCTTTGGTAAGGACATCACTGTTTATGTCACGACTATTGTGACTGGTGCTGGAGCTCGTGGTTTGTGTCGGTCCCTGTGTGTGTTCTGTACGGTTACACCTGTGTCTTGTTTGTACACTGCTAGCGCGTTGACACCATCTAAAATGACTATGTATAATATATGTCTCATGTTATGCTTAATGCAAATGAGTCGAGAGGTTGAGAACCTTGACTTTACCACAAGAAGACGGGGACCAGGGCTCAAGTCCTGCAGGAACGCATGGGAACGGAGTTCCTGCACTTTTTTCCATAGCAGGAACACTGTTGCCATTAGGTGTCCTGCAGGACCAGCCTTTGAGGTGAATGCTTGGGTGAGTTCCCACACTTTTTTTTTTTTTTTTCCCAGAGGACTTGAGCCCTGAGGGGGACACTTTATAATTGTAAGTGAAGAAAATGGGGGAGATTTATCAAAACCTGTGCAGAGGAAGAGTGGTGCAGTTGCCCATAGCAACCAATCAGATTGCTTCTTTCATTTTCCACAGGCCTCTAAAGAGGCCTGTGGAAAATGAAAGAAGCAATCTGATTGGTTGCTATGGGCAACTGGACCACTCTTCCTCTGCACAGGTTTTGATAAATCTCCCCAAATGTGTTTTTATTTTTCCCACCCTTTTTGGTGTGCTGGTAATGTGTAGGTGCCCTAAATTGATTAAATGGACGCAGGGCATTTTGGTAATTTGTGTGCAGGTACACATTCTTTGGAGGTTATCTGTTGCACAAGACTGGTGTATTTGCTTAAAAAATTGTGATAAATTAAGTTTTGTAATAAATGCACAACCACTGCATGGTCACAAATCAAAATGTCTAAAAGGAGACCGAAAACATCTGGGTGACTAAATGAAAAGTTGCAAATAAATAAATAACACTGACAAAGAGACCAATAATCCTTGAAACGCTTTAGTAAATTTCAGCCAAGGGGTTAAACACAGTGTGGAATCTATTAAAGGGGTACCCTTTATTTTTTTTAATTTAAAATCAACTGGGGCCAGAAAGTTAAAGAGATTTGTAAATTACTTCTATTAAAAAAAATCTTAATCCTTCCAGTACTTATTAGCTGCTGAATACTACAGAGGAAATTCTTTTCTTTTTGGAACACAGAGCTCTCTCTGCTGAATCATGAGCACAGTGCTCTCTGCTGACATCTCTGTCCATTTTAGGAACTGACCAAAGCAGCATATGTTTGCTATGGGCATTTTCTCCTACTATGGTCAGATATGTCAGCAGAAAGCGCTGTGCTCGTGATTCAGCAGAGAGCTCTGTGTTCCAAAAAGAAAATAATTTCCTCCTGTAGTATTCAGCAGCTAATAAATACTGGAAGGATTAAGATTTTTTTTTAATAGAAGTAATTTACAAATCTGTTTAACTTTCTGGCACCAGTTGATTTAAAAAAAAAAAAAAAAAAAAAAAAATTTCCACTGGAGTACCCTTTAAGCTGATGTCTTTATTTTACCAAAAATTGCTATGTTTCGCCATATGTGCCTTCTTAAATAAATCTGGGGAGTGAAGTTAATGGACTCAAATTGACTTTTATATCCACTACGGATGCCGACCTCTTATGCTACAGATGTTTAGGCCGCCTACTACGTTTTTAGGGTCCCTACACACAGGGAGGAAAACCTGCACCAAATCGTAAGATAAACACACAACAGACCATGGCCCAGATTTATCAATATTCCTAAAACCCAAACTATCTGGATTTGACTGTAACAACCAATCACAGCTCAGCTTTCATTTTACAGCATTCAGATATGAAAGCCGAGCTGTGATTGGTTGTTATGGGCAAAACCAGACAGTTTGGGTTTTAGGCAGATTGATAAATCTGGGCCAGTACGGGGAATCTGCATTGGTTTTGTTTTGTAGCAAATTTTGACTGCCCATTGGAATTAATGGTAAAAATCGTCAAATCAGCAGCTGTCCATAACATAATCCGATATTCTGCGGCTGCATTACAGGTCGGTGTGTGTCCATGCCAAAATTCAATAAACTCAGCCAATTTGCTGCTGCTGTAAAATCTGTGATGTAGACACCCACTTTCAACAAATTTCTTGTCTAATTTTAGTGTTCTTCATTTTAGAGGATAGAGAGAGTAGTAATACCCTGTGCAAAGAGTTGTCCATTGTAACCAATCAGGTTCCAACTTGGATTTTATTTTTTATTAAAAGCTAAAATCTGGTTGCTATGGGTAACAGCTACTCTGCACAAGGTTTATAAATTTCCCCTACATGTAAAGACTAAGGGCTCGTTCACACAGCCGGCTGCCCCCGTAAATTTATGCAATTTAGGCAAACAAACATATAGCGCTATATGTATAATGCCCCCCGCTGCGCTTACATATCTCCCCCCAGCAAGCACATACATAAATCCCTTGCAGCGCTATCTGTGAATAGTATACTATCAGCAGCACATCATGCTGCTGGCCGGGAGGGATAAATAGCGGGGGGATAAATAGCCGATAACTTATACCGGAATATCGGTATAAGTTATCGGCTATCGGCCCTAAAAAAACGATATCTGTCGATCCCTACTTTTGGATAGGGGATAAGATGTCTTAGGGCCAGAGTACTCCTTTAAGCATTTAGCATTGAAGCCCCTGCTTAGACAAAGCCACTTGCGGGTGGGGTTCAGCCCCCCCCCCCCCCCCCCCCACTGCTTGGTGTTTAATAGTGCTGTATACTTCGTTATCAGGGGGGACGCATATGCCCAGTGGCTAGGGGCAGGGGTGTGGAAATAAAAAAAATAAAAAAAACTACTTGTCCAAGGGACTAAAGCGGAACACAATCTACTTGTCCCTCAAGAAAATCCACTTGTCCTGGTAGATAAAATAATTTCAACCAAAATAGTACGATTCCCCCCACTAGACCACCAGGGATGGATATAAGATTCCTTTAGACACTGCTGTCAACTTAGACAGCGCTGATCTAATGGTTTAATAGCGGCCACGGTGATTGCAGCATGTCAGGGTATTAGCGGAGGGAGAGCTTTAGCTCCTTTTACACCCTAGACAAGCCCAGAAAAGTCTAGATGTCACTTTTTTTTATCACCATAAAAAATTTCTAATATGAAGTGACCAAAAATGAACAATTCTGGACTATTCTTTTACATTTACACCGTTCACCATACGGTTTCATTAACATCATATTTTAATAGCCTGGACATTTCCACATGTAGCGATACCACTTATGTTTATTTTTGTACATTATTTTTATTTAAAGAAAATTGGAAACTTTTATTAGGAAAGGGGCTTATTCACATATATACGCACTTTTTAAAATATTTTAATCACTATTTTTCAGTCTCAATAGGGACTTATGTGTTACTGGGGGGGTGTTCTGCTTCTCCAGTTTATGTGCTGCATTTTGTATCAGAAAATGCTGGAAGTTGCATTTAGTTACTAGATAACTACAACTCCCAGCATGCCCTGATACAGCCTATGGTTGTGTGGGTGTTGCAGCCTGTTGCACTGTATAGTAGTACAGTTAAGGTTATTGTGTAACATGCTGGGAGTTGTAGTTTTGGTCCATGTCAGCTGCAGAGCCATAGTCTGTGTCAGGGAATACTGGGAATTACAATTAGTAACTACAACACCCAGCATGCCCTGATGCAGCCTATGGCTCTGCAGTTGACCAGAACCAAAACTACAACTCCCAGCATGTTACACTTTATAGTTCTACAGTTTAAATTATGGTGCAACATGCTAGGAGTTGTAGTTTTGGTTCGGGCGTGTTTGCGTGCATCCGTGGGGCTCTTGGTCGGCGGGCGAGTATGAAGGGGAGGATTCTGGGGGTGCAATTTAATGTGGGTGGCCAGAAACCACTAAAAATAAAATTATATGGCACAACTGGCGCCAGTGCCCCCCCCCCCCCCACATCATACATTACATACACACGTCACAGATACATCATACACATACACTCACACCATACATATGCACACATCATACATACACCCGCCACTGCCCACCCCACATCATATATTACATACACACATCACACATACACTCACACTATACATATACACACACATCATACATACACCGCTGCCCACCCCACATCATACACACATCATACATTACATAAACATCACACTTAGACATCATGCACACATCATCCATAACATACACATCACACACAGACATTATACACACATTATACATTACATACACATCACACACAGACATTATACACACATTATACATTACATACACATCACACAGACAGACATTATACACACATTATACATTACATACACATCACACATTATACATTACATACACATCACACACAGACATCACACATTATACATTACGTACACATCACACACAGACATCACACATTATACATTATGTACACATCATACATTACATACACATCACACATACACTCACACCCTACATATACAACCACCCTTCCTGTCGCCGCTGCCTGCATTCTCTGCCTCCTCACCTGAGCCGCCATGAGTGGACATCAGAGCTGTAGTCCCGGACAGTGTGAGGTTAAATGGGTTTGAAAATCTCCCCTCACACCGGATGTCCTCTTCTCTCCCCTCCCCCCCTGCTCTGTTTTCTCCATGCAAACATGCAGCCTCCCCGTGATGGATTAGGTCCTGTGGAGACAGGGCAGGGGGAGGGATAGAGCTGTGTGCAGAGCTGTGGACATCCTTTCTCTCCCCCTGTCTTCTTGTGTTATGTGTAGCTGCGTCCTCCATCCTCCGGGAGGGGAGATAAGGGAGCGTGGCTCAATTATGTAATGCGAACGTGCGACCTCGGGCTCTGCGGTCAGCTGGGGGCTCGCTGCCCCCTCCATACACTGAGCGCCGGTGTGAGGTGCAGACTTGCTTCGGCTCCTGCGCCTCACACCGGCAGTAAAGAAAAATAAGGGGGAAGTCGGTCTGTCCCTGCTAGCCCGGTACAGGGCTAAATCTATAAACAATTCACCTGCCCGGCGCCCAAAACTACTTGTCCCGGGCGTCGGGCGATAGAATTTCCACATCCCTGTAGGGGTCATTGACCATCTTTATTTATTTTTTCTTTTTTTTTCTTTTCTTTCGTCTTTCTTCTGACGTCGTTGTTCTTCCTTCTTCTTTTTCAATATACCCCTTTTGGGTTTTTTCTTTCACATGATTTTTATTGTGTATGTGCTGCTGTGAGCTCCTTTTGACCTCCTTTAAAGGGAACAAATCAGCAGATTTATTATATTTAATGCTTGATAGCGTGTTATATATGCTAAAATCGTTATGCTCTCGGGGAAGGTGAAGATATATTATAGTGTACCCCCCCCCTCCATTTATTAAAGTTATTGTGCTGTATATTTTATGCACAACAAAAAGTGCAACACATAACAGTGCCTCTGTAGGCCTACAGACCAACTCCATCATTATAACAGGGATAAAATAACAGGAACGGCAATCATGCATATAAGGAGGGAGCATCCCCATTACCATCCAGAGAGGCCCCACCAGTAATCAAGCATACAATCACACTACCACACATCCCATTGATTCCGACCCCCTCCCGCCAGCCCATATCCTATTATACCAAGTAGGGATCGACCGATATCGATGTATTTATTTTTTAGGGCTGATACCGACAATCTGTGACCTTTCAGGCAGATAGTCGATAATTTATACCCAAGCGCTGCAGAATCTGTAGGCGCTATATAAATAAATAAGTTATCGGCTATTCCACCCCCCCCCCACACCCACAGAAGCCGCTGCAGATCAATGATTTAAAGCGAGCGCTTTAAATCAATGAACAAATCAATGTCCAGAGACCACCGCCCGCTCCTCTGCCTGTCCTGGGGTCCTCCCTAGTCCAACCGCCGCTGCCCCATTGCCTCCCCCCATCCCCGGTATTATAATTACCTGTTCCCGGGGTCCGCGCTACTTCTGGCTCCTGCGGCGTCCTGAGCTGTCAATGTGCGCACTGACGGTGACGTCGCGTTGAGGACGTCACATCATTGCGCTGCACAGCACGCAGGACGCCGCAGGAGCCAGAAGTAGCGCGGACCCCGGGAACAGGTAACTGTAAAACTGGGGATGGGGGAGGCAGTGGGGCGGCGGCGGTCTCTGGCCGGGGGGTAATTGCCGATACTGATGATGTCCAAAATCGTGTATATCGGCCAATAATATCTGCCAAACCAATAATCGGTCGATCCCTAATACCAAGTCTAATGGGCCACTCCAGACGGAGGGTCAGTCGACACATCCAGTAAAAGCCAGGAAGTCCACACCTTGTCAAATTTCTTCGGGCACCTACGACTCCTATACAAGGCTTGGTACAACGGGACATTTTATTTACTAAATTTAGCCAGCGAGACAAGGGGGGAGAGGAAGTATCCTTCCACGCCATCACAACCACCTTATGGGCACAGAACAGCGAGAAACCAACGGATTTCTGGTCTGCATAAACGTCTATGCGGACAAGAAACCACCTCATTCAGGACTCCCAACAAGCACACCACTGGGGTAAGCAGGAAGGGGAAATCCAAATTATCTGCCAAAAACCAATCACCTCCCTCCAAAATGAGGCTATAACCGGACACTCCCAAACTGGATGCTAGAAGGTATCCACATCCGTAGAACAACGAAAACATAAGTCTGACTGGGAAACCCCTATATCAGGGTCCTCAACTTTTTTTTTTTTAGTGAGGGTCTTCCACTAGTAAATGTCTGAGCAAAGCGCTGAGGCCTGATTCACACCTAGTGTCCGCAGTGCCATGAAGGAAATAGGCAAAATTACTGAAGTCTGGAGATGTAAATCTACAGTTAGCTGTATTTTCTGAAAACTGCCAGAGACTGGCGGTTCCACGGTATATAACAGTATTTCTTTCACCCTCCCCCCCAAAATTGTGTGACCCGCGAGCGCTGTTCTGCTCCCCCACCAAATCATGTGACCAGCCAGCGCTATTCTGCTCCCCCCCACCACCAAATCATGTTACCCGCCAGCGCTGTTCTGCTCCCAACAATTATCAGCCCAGCGGGGTATTACTCACATATGTCACCCGCAAGCACTGCATTCCTCCCCTTTGTTGTGGGCTGCTGGCGCCGGTACTCTATATACTGTACGCCAGTGGTCTCCAACCTGCGGACCTCCAGCAGTTGCAAAACTACAACTCCCAGCATGCCTGGACAGCCAACGGCTGTCCGGGCATGCTGGGAGTTGTAGTTTTGCAACAGCTGTAGGTCCGCAGGTTTTGAGACCACTGCTGTACGCTGTATCCCTATGCCCGGGCTGCAAAAGATAAAGAAAATAAACTTTAACTTGCCTTCGTCGGCATCGCGCTGTTCCTTGGGACTGGAACGTTGGACAGCCATCAGTCTATCACTGGCCTGGGCGGGACATCGCTGCGGTATGTGATAGGCTGACGGCTGTCCGATGTTCCCGTCCCCAGTGTAAGGCCGACGTAGGTAAGTTAAAGTTTTTCTTTATCTTTTGTAGCCCGGGCATAGGCATACAGCGTACAGCAGTGGTCTCCAACCTGCGGACCTCCAGCTGTTGCAAAACTCCCAGCATGCCGGGACAGCCGTTGGCTGTCCGGGCATGCTGGGAGTTGTAGTTTTGCAACAGCTGGAGGTCCGCAGGTTGGAGACCACTGGCGTACAGTATAGAGTTCCAGCGCTGGCGGCCCCCAACAAAGAGGAGGGCAGTGCTTGCGGGTGACATATGTGAGTAGTACCCCGCTGGGCTGATAATTTATTGGGGGGGGGGGGGGGGGAGCAGAACAGCGCTGGTGGGTCACATGATTTGGGGGGGGGGAGAGCAGAACAGCGCTGGCGAGTAACATATGATTAGTTCCCCAATGTGGGGACAGCGCTGGGCTGATAATGCATTCCCAAGGGGGAGGGGCCCAACCGGTATTGCAGTAAGGGAAAAATTCATATCGTGCAGCCCAAAAATTTCGGTATGAACCGGTATACCACCCAGCACTACGCATACTGTACCCCTGAATATAATACTGCCGCATTGTGTACTCCTGAATATAATACTGCCACATGCTGTACCCCTGAATATATTACTGCCACATACTATACCCATGAATATTACTGCTACACACTGTGCCCCTGGTATATTACTGCCGCATGATATTCCCCTGAATAAATTACTGCCACACGCTGTGCCCCTGTAGGAGTGTGGAGGATGGGCGGGGGGGGGGGGGGGGTTGTTCTGTAGGAGTGTTGGAGGAAGAGGATGGGCGGGGGGAGGGGTTGTTCTGTAGGAGTATGGGGGGGGGGGTGTTCTGTAGGAGTGTGGAGGATGCCCCCCCATCCTCCACACTCCTACAGTGCCCCCCCCACCCCTCTGCCATCTTAAACTACACATTTCATCCCCAGCCAAAACCAGCCCTTCCCCTACCTCCACACGTCCCTGCCACTGTTCATTTAACTTGGGGCGGGGGTACCAGCCACAGCAGGGGCATTACTCGAGGGGGGAGTTGAGTGGCCTGAGATGCATTTGTTTTGTTGAAAAAAATTGTGTCTGGGCAGATGGATGGCCCCCTGGGAAGCCTATACAAGTGGAGGAGGAGGAAGTCTGCGGGCGGTCTGCATTGCTGGCGTCCGCGGACCGGATCTGGACCGCGGTCCTCCAGTTGAGTACCCCTCCCCTATATGCTTCAGCTTAGCAGGGGTATAATATAGCCTTAAAACATACTGAGACTGAATCAGCATATCCCTACTACTAGCCACTTTCGAGTAATAGGAGCCCTCAACTTCCTTCCACTGGCATAACGTTCTTTCATTTCCGCGAAGGACAAGACCTGATCCCCCCCCCCCCCCCCCCCCCGGAACAAATGAACCACAAATTTTACTCCATGAGAACCCCAGAAGCCGGCCTCCTGTAATCCATGTAGGTGAGGTAAAAATGTACATTCACCCACAAGGGTGCCCTAGGAGACACTAGCGGCTGTAGAAATTTGCTCGACCCCACGGACCACACTTTAGCCATAGTATTCAGGGGAAGAGAGTAAGAAGAGCGAGAATGATACCTGTAGAGTGAGTTAGTGAGAGCTTAATAGGAGCCCATAAGCACTCCAGCCAAGGCAGTCACCGAGACAGATCCAGGTCAATCCACCACGCTGCATAGACCAACTGGGAGGCAAGAAAATAGTTATATACATCTGGAGCAGCTAAACCACCATGCTTTTTAGGAGCCTGAAGGAGAGCTTGACCAAGTCTTGGAGACTTTCCCTGCCAATAGAAGGATCCCAGAGCACCACACAGTTTATTACAATATTTCTTAGGGGGAACCACAGGAGCCAGATGAAAGAGATAAAGGAATTTAGGTAGGTAAATCATTTAAAAAATATTAATCCTGCCATCTAGGGAAAGAGGAGGAAGGGAGGACCAGGCATGTCCTGTAGAAATCAGGAGCGGGTCTAAG
This sequence comes from Hyla sarda, assembly GCF_029499605.1. Classification (NCBI taxonomy): domain Eukaryota; kingdom Metazoa; phylum Chordata; class Amphibia; order Anura; family Hylidae; genus Hyla; species Hyla sarda. The sequence goes on along the minus strand of NC_079192.1, from coordinate 191,284,310 downwards.
TGCAGGGACATATAATCCACCAGAGATGCAGTAACCTCTACCCCAAGATACCTAGAGCAGGAAACCACTTGTACCCCCGCTGGTAGAGGGAAGTGGAATGTCAGGTTAAAATGCCAGAAGAGAGGATTTACCCCAATTCACCCTTAGGCCTGAAATAGAGCTAAACCTATCGAGTAGATCAGAGAAACAAGGGAACTCCCCGCATCTGCTAAGTATACTAGTGTGTCATCTGCATAAAGGGAAACCTTGACAATGGTACCTCTGGAGATGCCACAGATAGTAGGGTCTATATGGGCGCTGCTAACGGCTCAATCTCCAGCACAAAGAGGAAGGGAGATAGTGGACACCCTTGCCTAGTCCCCCGGCCCAGGAGAAAAGGGGCAGAAACATCTAGATTGGTGCGAATACGAGCCCTGGGACAATCGTGAAACAGGCGGACCCAGGCATAAAACTTGGGGTCAAACCCAATCATATCCAGGACCTCCCAGAGATATGGCTACAATAGAATCAAAAGCTTTTATAGAAATCAAGACTGACCACCACCCCTGTAGGAAAGCCATCCCCCACTGCAGCAATATTAAGTTGTAGGCCTTTTACGTTAACATCAGTAGCCCTACCCGGCGTGAACCCGGTTTGGTTAGGATGAACGATGTAGCCAATAACCCCACAGAGGCAAGTAGCCAGTATTTTAGCAAAGATCTTAAAATCAGCATTCAAAAGGGAAATAGGTCTGTAGGAATCGGGTAGCAACAGATCCTTCCCAGGCTTGTGGAGTACCATTATCAGCGCCTCCCTCATAGAGTCCGGAAGAGTATCATCCCATACCAATCACCTATCAATCCATCTAAACCTGGGGTCTTCCCAGAGGGAAGATCTTTAATAGCCTGAACCACCTCCTCCAGTGTAAAAGGGGTATCGAACGCATCCGCCTGAGCATGACTAAGCTTCGGAAGGGCTAGGTCCTGCAGAAAAAATGTTTATTTCCCCCTGACAAGGTCTAGAAGGAGCAGAATATAAGGATGAGTAAAAATCCATTAAGACAGAATTGATTAAGTGAGGCTCAGACAATATAGAACCCCCCCCCCCCCCTTAATACAGGGAATAGAAGCGGCAGGGTGGCTAGCCTTTGCTTAGTATGCCAGAAGCTTCCATTTCTTATCCCCAAATGCAAAGAGCGCTGCTTCCCTATCTGCCAACCTCAATTGAACCCTATCCTTCTGGACAACCAACAAAGACCTCTGCTCTTTAGCCCACGCCCTTTCACTATCCGTGGTAGGGTCTCTAATATAAGCCGCCTCTATAGCACTAACTTCATGCAACAACTTAAGCTCCGTGGTCGATCTGAGCTTACGCTGACCCCCAAACCCCTCTATAACAGCACCCCTTATCATAGCCTTATAAGCATCCCACTGAATGAGGGGATCGGGATGGGCAACCCCCAAAGCCTCCACCACAGCCTGTAGCCAACCCGGGTGAATGCGCCAGATTAAAAACTACCAAAAAAGCAGAGTGGTCTGAGATTCCCCTAGTGGTGTAGGAAACATCTCTTACCACCTGAAGGAGATCCTCGGACGCCAGAGCAATATTAATGCGTGAGAAGGATCTATGGGCAGCGGAGTAGAAGGAGAAAGCAGATGCTGTGGGGTACTTCCACCTCCAGGGGTCAGTCGTGCCCAACGCTGTACGCCAGGTATTGAAGGATGAGGAGCCAGGGTAAACAGCTGTGGTGCGATCGCGCTGAGGATCTGGAACGACATTGAAATCTCCTAAAAGTAAAACAGGATCAGAGGGAAAAGACAAAAGTTTTAGTAATTGACTCCAATGACCTGAAATGGAGGAACAGAAACAATAACAAAGGAAAAGGAGCCTATAGCACAGTGCAGGATTACAAACCTCCCAAAGTGGTCACAAGCTACTTGGGGAAACTACCAATGGCAGGGACTTGGTAACTAGAATCGAGACACCCCTAGCATAATTAGAGCAGGAGGCATGGTACCCCTGTGCTGTCCATGCTCTCTTCAGGGCAAGCACCTCCTGGCCTGTGATGTGAGTCTCCTGCAAACAAATTGTTGGGCGACTGGAGTTTCACATAGTCCAAACATATGGCCCTCTTAAACTTGGTTAAGCCCCCTAACATTCCAGCTAATAACTTTTTAAGGTCCCCACCACTCGATACAACCAAATAGACACAGTAGGAAATAAGGGAAGACCAGGAGGAGGGAGGACCACACATACCACACCAGGACCACACATACCACACACACCACACACATACCACAAAAAGACAAATGGGGTACAAACATCAAACAAATAAGCAAAAACTACAAAGTAAAAACAAAACAATCCCATTAATTCCCTGTCTAGCACTAAATGGGACATAGTAACTACTATCCCCTAACACTGTGCAGACCTATACCCAAAAAATACAACTACTGCGGGGCATCCACAAAATGCTAAGCAAACTAGAGAAGGGGAAAAAAAACAATACCTAAACAGAGCACTCCTGCTACCCCACCCACATTAAATTGGCCGGTAACTAGGAAGTACCCGGGGGAACGCTAAGGAGAGTCGGAACCTACAGAGTCCCTAACAAGCTAACTCCCTATAACTATCTACCCCCTCAATAAAAAAAAAATGGTGAGAGGAGGCAGTCTATGACCGTTCAGTCCGGAGGTCTGACAGGAAGTTCAGCATCCATCTAGTGAAGGGCATCCATCGGGGAGGTTAAGAACTTAGTGGAAGTCCCATCTACCACTCGCAGGCAAGCAGGATAGAACATGGAATAGCGATAACCTTTGGCACGCAGCTTCGACCGGACCTCTGTAAATTGCACCCTTAGCTTGCGGAGCTCCACAGAGAAGTCTGGATAAAAGGATAATCTGCTCCCTTCATAGATGACCTCCCCCTTAATTCTGACAGCTCGCAAAATATCATCTCTATCCTTCTTGAAATGAAGCTTGGCCAGGAAAAGTCATGGGGCATCCGCGGAGGAGGAGACCTAGCCAGAACTCTGTGCACTCGTTCAACTGAGAAGTATGGAGAGAAAGTGTCCCCTGGAAGGATTTCTTTGAGCCACATTTCAAGTAAGAGCACCGGATAATTCCCCTCCACTTTTTCAAGAAGGCCCACCAGGCGTATATTGTAGTGCCATAGGCGATTCTCCACATCGTCCAACCGGCCCAGAACTCCAGTCACCTGGCGCTGTAGGGAGTCCATCCCGTCCGGCAAAGTATCTAGCATATGCTTAACTGTAGACTCTAAGTTCCACTTCCTCAGTGCGCTCATGTATCTTCTGGGTCTCATGGTGCAAAATAACGAATTCTTGCCGCAGTTCAACAACTTTCGTCGCCATGATGGATTGACAGGAAGTAAAGGCAGCCAGTAATTTGGAAAACCGCTGATCCAGAGCAGCTGCATCATAAATAGGTCTTTCAGCGGAGAGGCTTTGTGGAGAAGTCAGAGAACAGTCAGAAAGGATAACGGTGGAATGGGAGAGGCACCCCCATGTCCGTCTGGAAAACTGGCTCAGTGCTTTCGCTGCGTGCACAGAAACTTTAGTTGCAAGTGGGGTCTGAGCTCCAGGATCCCGATGGGAAGGGCCACAGGAGCGAGATGAATGAGAAGATCCATCATCAGAGGAGGCACGCTCATCCGAGGTTGGCCTGGAGGCATCAGCATTTTGTGTAATTTCCTATGACCACATTTACCACAGCAGCCACCCATGGCTAGCAGGGCACACTGAGCAGGTAGTATGAAAGGCCTCAAAAGCACTGCACTCCCTCAATGAATCGAAGTGTTGTCTGCAGCTATTGGGGAGGGCACCACCAATCCCAGGAATCATTCAGATCCCTCTCAAAGTACTCCTAGTTAGCAAGGCCAGTAGCAGACCGGGGGGGGGGGGGGGGGGGGTTGTAGGAATCATGCACCCGACAGTCCAGGGAGAGAACCTCTGTATGCAGGCCAGATAACAGCAGGTAGCCTCATAGCAGGGCCAGGGAGGGTTAGTAATCACCTCACAGCAAGCAGGATACCTTCAGCACTTCGTCCTAGCAGGGGGACAGCAGGGGACAATCCTCCAAACCTTCACTTCCTGCCCCGCCAGCTGCTGCGGGAGTAACCACAGAAACCAGCTAGGCCACTCCCACAAAGGCTGAATATCGTGCTCCAAGGATGGCCGAGATCCAATACTTCCAGTAGGAGGGACTGCCCCACCACTCTCTGCCACAGCCCCGGAAACGGAGAGTCGCAGCAACGGACCTCACCACACTGGAGTGCCTCTGCACCACACTGCCAGGGACCCAGATCCACAGGCCGCGAAAGCAGACTGCCCCTGTGAAGGCAGCTGCCGACTGGACCGGAACCACAAGCTTCTCGCGGACTCCCCCGGCGTTCAGCCGCCCACCGGAGCCAGACCAGCATGTCAGGGTGAGTAAAAACGAGGGTAATTCACCGGGGTAGCGGGAGCTCCTGTGGGATGCGACTGCTCACTTAATATATTTACCATCCCTGGGGGGCAAAAAACATCCCCTGGGAATAGTGAAGATAACTATTTTAGCATATATAACGTGTTGTCAAGCGTTATATACTAAAATCTGCTGATTGTTTACATATAATTATATTTATTGAGCTGGTGCAATAAAAAATGAATAACATTTTTATTTATCATTCCGCTGGAATCACTTTTCCGTTCTTCAGCCCCGGTCTTTTTCCCGCTTTTAGGCTCTTGCGTCACACTGTGCTCAGCTAATTGCCGACCACAGCAATATCCTGCCTTGGCCATTGATATGCTGAGGACAGGAGAGCAAATCCAGCAGCATCGGTGGCACCAGAAGGTAAATTTAAAGTTTTTATTATTTTTATTGTGGCAGCCTGGGCAGAATAACCCCTTTAAACAGTAACTGATCTGGTGTCTGTATTTTTGAGAGCACAAAATGGTTACCTAGTCTGCTTTAAGCAAAGCTATTCGATTTGTAGGTTTTGGCTTTAGTTATTGTGTTCTGCTTTTGTAATTGTGAATCTTTGTCTTAGTGCAATGGTCATCCTTTCTTCCAGACTTCCCACGTGAATTTGAACACCGTGCTGATCCACACCATCGGAGAGGATCACTCTGTGACCGACATTGTGCCGCAAATATTCAGACTGATCTGATAGACACTCATTCTGGATCTCATCAACATAGTCTGCTTACGCCAAGACTATTGTCAGGTAAGTTAAAAGGATGGTTCTTCGTAACAAAACAAAACAAAAAAAACCCTAATGTGTGTTATGATATAAATTGAGGCGAGTCTACCCATCTGATCCATTTACATAAGACAGCAAAAAACTCTTATGTAAGGGTATATGAGACTGTATTTTTGATTGTGAAAAAGTGCTTTTGTTTGTCATGTAGTGGGTGGATGGAGAAGGAGAGAATGATGACCTGCTAAGTAGGGACCGATATCGACTTTCTTAAATTTTTTTTTTTATTAGGGCCGATACCGATAATCTGTGACCTTTCAGGCCGATAGCCAATAACTTATACCGATATTCCGCTACTTCTGGCTCCGGTGGCGTCCTGAGCTGTCACTGTGCAGTACAAAAAGAAAAGAAAGCTGCAACAAAGTGCACACCCAATCAATGATTCATATTACAGAAAGTCTTTATTAAATACAAAAAACAGATATGAATAGAGTAAGACAACATGGACAATTAAAAACAATTAAAATGCTCAAAGGGCAAAACCACAACATGGGAAGGGGCCATGCCCAACCTGTCCTGCCCAAAATAACAAATGTAAAGCTGCTACTCCAAGTTTGCACATAAGAAGAAATACTTATACCCAATCAAATAGATGCACAATAGCAAAATGAATAGGCAAACCACAGACGGAGGAGAAGCTGAATAAGGGAGCAGGACAGGACAACCAGGACCCCACGCGTTACGTCACTCCGTAGTGACTTCCTCAGGGAAGTCACTATCCTGAGGAAGTCACTATAGAGTGACTTAACGTGACTTAACGCGTGGTGTCCTGGTTGTCCTGTCCTGCTCCCGTATTCAGCTTCTCCTCCGTCTGTGGTTTGCCTATTCGTTTTGCTATTGTGCATCTATTTGATTGGGTATAAGTATTTCTTCCTATGTGCAAACTTGGAGTAGCAGCTTTACATTTGATATTTTGGACAGGGCCCCTTCCCATGTTGTGGTTTTGCCCTTTGAGCATTTTAATTGTTTTTAAATGTCAATGTTGTCTTACTCTATTCATAGCTGTTGTTTTTTGTACTTAATAAAGACTTTTTCTGTAATATGAATCATTGATTGATTGGGTGTGCACTTTGTTGCAGCTTTCTTTTCTTTTTGTACTGCATTGTGGTTTAGCTGCTAGTAGCACCCCTTATTATTACCTAGATATGTTAGGTTGAGCCTCCCCTTCCCCTTTTCTCTTCTGAGCTGTCACTGTGAGCATTGATTACGTCACTCGTCATTGCGCTGCGCAGGACGTCGCAGGAGCCAGAAGTAGCGTGGGCCCCGGGAACAGGTAATTATAAAACCGTGGATGGGGGAGGCAATGGGGCAGCGGCGGCGGGGCATTATCAGCATATTGGCAAGGTAATTGCCGATACCGATAATGTCCAAAATCGTGAATATCGGCCAAACCGATAATCAGTCGATCCCTACCGCTAAGCAATGCGGGATAGGATGTAGGCTGCTATTCTGAAACACCACAAACAGAAGCAAACAACATGCCTGGGGAAAAATGGTTCAAAGAAACATTGAAAACAGTAATAAAGTTGTGACATTTTATTTAAGTTTTTAGACCCATTTCTGGGTCCTGGAAAACAACGTTCATGCTCGGTATCAGATAAGTGAAGCTCAGAACAATGTAAAGATATAGGGTCAATGTAAGGGGGGTCTCCCCTGTCCTCCTATAATAGAGCATATCCGAAAGATATTTGGAGATGAGACTTATTGGTTAAATATGGAAAGGGATTCTGTTAAATAATATAAAATATATCATTCCCAAGTCGTCTCCATGACAGCACCTGGAGATTGCACCTGCCTAATTGGGACAGGAAAAACACCTGAGTTTAAAACCCCACCCCTTCCTCTCCATTACCAGTGTTTTTCCGGTCCCGATTAGGGAAGGAACCTGAGAGTGCAGGAGAGCTCTCTTCTAATAAATACCTATTTTATGCCGGCGGTTTCCGTCCGAGATGATTTCCTTTTTCTGTCTCCCCTTGCGGCACCCAGGCGGGCTTATGCAGGGGAGACGTGATAAGGGCCGGATCGCGGTCCTCAGGTCCTGCCTTCTTGTCCCGGGCCGACCGGTGAGCAGCGGCATCGCTGAACCGGAGGACTCGATGGTAAAACGTCACTTCCGGTGACGTAGGAGTCCTCCGGAGCGCACATCCGGCCTCGTGTATGGCATCTGACATCACACCTGGCCCGAAGAGTGGCGGGGATTTCAAAAATCCCCAAGTATACAGGAAGCATGAAGACTTGAAAGGATACTTACTCTGAAGGAGTAAGCTCTATAGAGAAACCACTCCGCTACGGCAGCACAACGCCACTACAGCACTGCAGTGCCATGTCCTGTTACCCACCACAGGATATATTGTGCTGTCACAGCCGAAGCAATTTCTGCTGCTACAGTTGTTTTTCCAGGATGTCTACACCGGTCAGGGCCGCTGAGGTTGAACCTGTGCAGATCCAAGTAACCGTGAGTAATGAGGGCCTATAGGGTTTATACCCTGGCTATCTTCAGAACTACTGTCTGATCCTTTCCTACCTTTTTATATTTAGGGAGAAAAAGATACTCCTTTTGATTTCCGTAGAAAATGTGTAATCTGTAATAAGGAACCATAGTTACATAGTTAGTACGGTCGAAAAAAGACATATGTCCATCAAGTTCAACCAGGGAAATAAGGGGTAGGGGTGTGGCGCGATATTGGGGAAGGGATGGGATTTTATATTTCTTCATAAGCATTAATGTTATTTTGTTCCATGAATGTATCTAATCCTGTTTTAAAGCTGTTAATTGTTCCTGCTGTGACCAGTTCCTGAGGTAGACCGTTCCATAAATTCACAGTCCTCACGGTAAAGAAGGCGTGTCGCCCCTTGAGACTAAACTTTTTCTTCTCCAGACGGAGGGAGTGCCCCCTCGTCCTTTGGGGGGGTTTAACCTGGAACAGTTTTTCTCCATATTTTTTGTATGGGCCATTAATATACTTATATACGTTTATCATATCCCCCCTTAAACGTCTCTTCTCAAGACTAAACAATTGTAACTCCTTTAATCGCTCCTCATAGCTAAGATGTTCCATGCCCCTTATTAGTTTCGTTGTCTTAATTTATTTTTTTATTTTTTTTTAAATGCAAATTTTGTTGGAGGAAACTCCTGATATTATGAAAGATATTACAATCTATGATTCAGTCTGAAATCCAGGCTTCTCAATCCTCTTCTTCAAGTCAGGCGGTCCCGTCTACATCTCAAAAGATCCAATCAAAAACTAAAATATCTTTATCCGACTCTGATGATGATATGTGTCATCAGGATATTGAGGAGGGTGAATGTGTAGTCAGCCCACAAGAAGAGGATACAGGTTTTTAAAAAATTTGTTTAATCCAGAAGACATTGAGGAACTTCTTAAAGCGGTTAGAGCCACCCTTAACTCATCCTGAATGGTTTTAACCTCTTGTACCTCCTCAAAGTTATTCGGAGGCCTAGGCGACCGTAAATCTCCCTCCTCCCCTGTTCATCCGAACATTCATAAGATCATTAATGACGAATGGGCTAAACCAGATAAGGGGTCCTTTATTCCTAAGGGCATAAAGAGACGTTATCCCTTTGCTGAGACTGACTCAACTAACTGGGACACCATTCCAAAAGTCGACGCTCCCATAGCCAAAATTACCTCCTTACCATTTGAAGACTCCTCAGTTAAAGGATCAAATGGACCTAAAAACAGAGTCTCTTAAAAAAAGTCTTGGGAGGCAGCAGCTACATTGCTTAGACCTAATGTAGCTTCCACTTGTGTAGCTAGAACCTTGGGTGTATGGATTGACCAACTTCAGCTACACTTACAGGGCGATACCCCTAAAGAGGATATCATTGCAAGTCTCCCTATTCTTAAAATGGCTACCAATTTTCTTGCAGATGCATCTGCAGAAGCTCAGATTATCTGCCCGCACTGCTGTTCTGGTGCTCTGGTTGAAATCCTGGACAGGAGATGTTACCTCCAAAAACAAATTGGCCGTCCTTCCATTTCATGGAGAATTTGTTTTTTGAGCTGACTTAGAGCTCAAAGAGAGAGCTCAAGCAAAAAAGACCCCCTTTCGCCTCTTTGCTCAAACTAATCAGCCCTATAGAGGTAAGGGCAAAACAGGCCGTTGGTCTTATGGAAAAGGAGGTAGAGGCTTCTTGTTTACCTCCACCAGCACTAGACTGGTTGGGGTCAAACAATGACACCATTCCGGTGTGGGCGAAGGATGACAATCTCGCCCCTATTTGGGAATCAATGATTCCCAACCCTTGGATAGTCAACATAATCCAAGAGGGTTACAGGGTAGAGTTCTCCTTTCCCCCTTCCCCAAGATTTGTGGTAACCAAATCCCCAGGTTCTCTAGCCCTAATCATTCAGGGGGTCCAGAATCTATTGAGTTTAGGGGCGGTCATAGAGGTCCCAAAAAACCAGAGAGGTTCAGGTCATTATTCCCATCTGTTTCTAATCAAGAAGCCAAATGGGAAATTCAGGAATATCATCAATCTGAAACTCTTAAACAGATAAGTTACATACAGGAAATTCAGGATGGAGACAGTGAGGTCAGCCATTCATCTCAAAAGACAGTGCAGTCATGGCCACAATAGATCTCAGGGACGCATATTGCCACCTCCCTATCCACATAGACTCGCAACCCTTTCTAAGATTCGCCGTTCAGTGGGACGGAAGAGTCCGCCATTTTTAACTTGTTTGTCTGCCCTTCGGGCTCTCTTCCGCCCCCCGCATTTTCACAAAAGTGATAGCGGAGGTGGTGGCAGTTCTCAGAAAGGAGAAAATTCTGGTAATACCTTATTTGGATGACCTATTGATTGTGGTGTACTCTGTTCTTTACCTAAAAGAACATATAAAAAGAGTGGCTCAGATCCTTGGGGATATCGGCTTGATCTTGAACCTAGACAAATCAACTTGCTACCAAGTTGCAGGAAGCTCTTTTTAGGAATCCTCTTGGATTCAGTAGCCCAACAGTCCTCTCTTCCCAGAGAAAAGATCCCAAATATACAGGATCAGATTCATCTACTTCTTACTCTAAAAAGTTGTACTCTAAGATTTGCCATGTCGGTCCTAGGATTGTTAGCATCTTCAAACCCGGTGGTGGCTTGGGCTCAGTACCACTCCAGACCCCTCCAGAAGTGGATTCTAGGGGTATGGGACAAAAAGCAAACCTCCTTTTAGGCAACATTTCCTCTTCCATCAGAGTTAAAGACCCAGCTAAGATGGTGGTTTTCCCTCCAGAATCTTTGTAAGGGGTGTACACTGGCATCAAACAGACCCCAGGATCATTACCACGGATGCCAGCGCTCAGGGTTGGGGAGCCCACTCAGAAAAGCTTTCGGTACAAGGGAAATGGAGTCCCGCTCTAGTGAACAGGTCAGGGAATCTGAAAGAGTTGTTAGCCATCTGAATGGCTCTACAGGACTTGGAACTTTATTGCAAAGACAAACATGTCCTCATTTACTCAGGGGGCCTCGCCACCTAGCCTACAACCAATCTCAGGTCAAATATTCTGTTGGGCAGAACAGAATGTACTTTCCATCTCAGCAGTTCATCTCCGGGGGGAATATGGAACATCAGAGCAGACTTTCCAAGTCGACACTTTATAGATCCGGGGGAATGGACGCTAGCCGATTTTCATCAATAGTCGACGCCTGGGGTCTACCCCAGATAGACCGGTTTTGCCTCCAGGAAAAAATCGCAAGTGAGCAATTTCTTCTCTCTGAATCCCAGACATTCTCCAGTGGCAGTGGATGCTCTAGTTTAGGAATGGTCTTTCGGCCTGGGATATGCCTTCCCTCCAATAGGCCTAATACCCAGAGTACTACACAAGCTGATGATCCAATCTTGCACGTTAATTCTCATCACCCCCTTTTGGCCCAAAAGAAGTTGGTTTCCTCTTTTAAAAATCCATGTGTGGAAGATCCAATACGGTTTCCTCCTCGTCCAGATCTACTAAACCAAGGTCCAGCACAGTCAGGTTCATACCCTCAGCTTAGCGGCCTGGAAACTGAGAAGCTCCTACTAGAAAGAAAGGGTTTATCTGAAAGAGTAATTAACACCCTGCTGGCCAGTCGCAAGTCTTCCACCTGTAAGAGCGATTCTAAGGTTTGGAAAAAATACATTTCTTGGTGTGGGTCTTCTTTTTCACTTGAATCCCCTAACATTCCTCAGATACTTAATCAAAGATGGCTTTGACTTGGGTCTTTCTCCAAACATTTTAAAAAGCAGGTTTCAGTCCTCAGTGCTCATTTCCGAATCAAATTGGGAGATGATTGTTGGGTGTCTTGGTTTATTAACGCCTCTGAGAAACTTAAGCCTAAGATTACAAATCTCTACCCTCCATGGAACCTTAAAGGAAAACTGTCACATATTTTCTCCCGCACTATCCACAGGTATTGGTGGATAGTGCGGGAGACGCTGATTAAAACGAGCCCTACCTTGGTCTGATCCGCGCCGCCGTTCGCCCGCAATTGTAGTTTTAATCTCTGTGTATATCCTGCTGTAACTGGCAAAGGCGGTGCTTCTGCGGGCTAACAGACACTGACGTCAATGCCGCTCATGAATATTCATCCCTCCTGTTCTCAATCTCTTCGCCGCTCCTAACCAGAGGGAGGGATGAATATTCACGAGCGGTGCTGACGTCAGTGTCCATTAGCCCGCAGAAGCACCGCCTTTGCCAGTTACAGCAGGATATACAGAGATTAAAACTACAATTGCGGGCGAACGGTGGTGCGGATCAGACCAAGGTAGGGCTCGTTTTAATCAGCGTCTCCCGCACTATCCACCAATACCTGTGGATAGTGCAGGAGAAAATATGTTAGTTTTCCTTTTTAATGTAGTCCTTGAGGCCCTTACTGAAGCTCCCTGTGAGCCAATAGAGTCCATCTCTATCAAATTACTTACCTGAAAAACTGTTTTTGATAACAATAACTTCTGCACGTAGAGTCGGTGAGATTCAGGCTCTCTACTTTACAGACTTTTTTTTTTTTTTTTTATAGTCAGAGATGTTAGAATCCTTCTCAAATTAGACCCTAATTTTGTACAAAAAGTATCCATCTTTTCATAGATCCCAGGATATTGTTATTCCTTCCTTCTGCTCAGCTCCCACAAATGATCAAGAAAGATCATTCAACTGTTTAGATGTAAGGAGAGCAGTGTTACGATATGTTGAATCCTCCCGTCCCTGGAGGAAAGACAAAAACCTTTTTCTCCAGTTTGCAGGTCCTAACAAAGGGAAAAGGGCTTCTAAGAGTTCTATTGCGAGATGGATCCGTATGGCCATCTCAGACGCCTATTCAGCAAAGGGGAAAAAATCCCCCTCTTGAATTCAAGGCTCATTCTACCCGTGCACTCTCTTCTTCATGGGCAGAGAGAGCATCTGCTTCTGTGGAGCAGATTTGTCGTGCAGCCACTTACATACATACATTTTCCAAACCTTATAGATTAGATGTTCTTTCTAATCAGGACATGGCGTTCGGAGGCAAAGTCTTGAGTGCTGTGGTCCCTCCCTGAATACTATTCTTTGGGATTATCTCCGGGTGTTGTCACGGAGACGACTTGGGAAATGGTGAATTATACTCACCGATAATTGTATTTCCTGGAAGTCTCCATGACAGCACCCATAATACCCACCCTTTTGGTTTTTCTTTCTGGTTTGATCATTTGGTGATCACTTTTCCTTTCTACTCGGTGTTCTTTATAATACACTGGGAATGGAGAGGAAGGGGTGGGGTTTTAAACTCTCAGGTTTCTTCCCTGTCCCAATTAGGCAGATGCAATCTCCGGGGGCTGTCATGCAGACGTCCAGGAAATACAATTATCGGTGAGTATAATTCACTATAGATCACCGATTATTGTATTTGTGTGTGTGTGTGTGTGTGTATATATATATATATATATATATGTATATGTATATATGTATAGTATATGTGTGTATATATAATCACAGAGAGAGAGAGAGAGAACTCTCACTCTCTCACTCTCTCTCACTCTCTCTCACTCTCTCACTCTCTCTCACTCTCTCTCACTCTCTCTCACTCTCTCTCACTCTCTCTCACTCTCTCTCACTCTCTCTCACTCTCTCTCACTCTCTCTCACTCTCTCTCACTCTCTCTCACTCTCTCTCACTCTCTCTCACTCTCTCTCACTCTCTCTCACTCTCTCTCACTCTCTCTCACTCTCTCTCACTCTCTCTCACTCTCTCTCACTCTCTCTCACTCTCTCTCACTCTCTCTCACTCTCTCTCACTCTCTCTCACTCTCTCTCACTCTCTCTCTCTCTCTCTCTCTCGTCTCTCTCTCTCTCTCTCACTCTCTCTCACTCTCTCACTCTCTCTCTCTCTGTCTCTCACTCTCTCTCTCTCTGTCTCTCACTCTCTCACTCTCTGACTCTCACTCTCACTCTCTCACTCTCACTCTCACTCTCTGTCTCTCACTCTCACTCTCTGTCTCTCACTCTCTGTCTCTCACTCTCTGTCTCTCTGTCTCTCACTCTCTGTCTCTCACTCTCTGTCTCTCACTCTCTGTCTCTCTGTCTCTCACTCTCTGTCTCTCACTCTCTGTCTCTCACTCTCTGTCTCTCTGTCTCTCACTCTCTGTCTCTCTGTCTCTCACTCTCTGTCTCTCTGTCTCTCACTCTCTGTCTCTCTGTCTCTGTCTCTCTGTCTCTGTCTCTCTGTCTCTCACTCTCTGTCTCTCACTCTCTGTCTCTCACTCTCTGTCTCTCACTCTCTGTCTCTCACTCTCTGTCTCTCACTCTCTGTCTCTCACTCTCTGTCTCTCACTCTCTGTCTCTCACTCTCTGTCTCTGTCTCTCTGTCTCTGTCTCTCTGTCTCTGTCTCTCTGTCTCTGTCTCTCTGTCTCTGTCTCTCTGTCTCTGTCTCTCTGTCTCTGTCTCTCTGTCTCTGTCTCTGTGTGTGTGTTATATAATCTCTCCCTCAACATACAATGTTAATCCGTTGCAAACGAACCATCGTATGTTGAGGGATCCGTGCAATGTAAAGTATAGGACGTAACACTCGCCTGTCCCCGCCGCTCCGGACCAGTCACCGCTGCCATGGATGTCTTCCTCCATCGCTGTCGCCGCGTCCCTTGGGTGTTCCTCGCGGCTCCAGACATCTCTGCTTCTCCGTCGCCGCCATCACGTCACTACGCACGCCACTCCTATTCGATGAAGGGACGGTGTGCGTGGCGACGTGATGATGGAGGAGAGCGGTGGCGATGCAGGGGATCCTGAAGAGGACACGCCGGAGCCCCAAGGACAGGTAGGAGACCATCACCGGAGCACACGGGGCATCGTAAACGGCTATCCGGCAGCAGCTGAAGCAGGCTGCGCTGCCGGATAGCTGTTTATGCAATGGCCCCGACATACAATAGCATCGTATGTTGATGCTGCCTTCAGGCCATCGCATGTTGAAATTATCATATGTCGGGGCCATCGTATACACCCATATACAATCATGGGCGTAAATGTTGGGACCCCTTAAATTTTTCAAGAAAATTTAAGTAACACTTGATATACACTAGAGATGAGCGAATCAAAGCTGACGAACCCGAATTTGTTATGAATTTCATGAAATATTCGATTCGCAACGAATGCGAATATCGCCGCGATTCGATCGCGCGAATCACTTCATTAAACTACATTTTACAGCGTTCCAGGCTATTGGAGACCTAAAATGGCGGATCCACATGTGAGTACATGGGGCAGGGGATTATGGGAGGGCGGGAAACAGCGGCGGGAATGAAGGTAGGCGGGATGACCCTGAATCGCATGTGAGATGCAGCCTATCAGTATTCATTGACCCCTGTGATGTCACAGCCCTATATAATCGGCAGCTATCTTGCCTCTCTTCATTTTGTCTATGCACTCAGAGAGAACGGGACTGTGTGTGTGACTAGCTTGTACCACTGCAACTGCTAGTCACATCAGGATTGGGGAAAGACAGGAGTGCAGAGTGCTTTGCTGTTCTCACTCAGATGGATCATTGTTAACTAAACCTCCTATTCACGTTATTGAGCATTGCAGCAGAGAGGGGCAGATAGCTGTTCTGCCTCATACAGATCAACAAGCTGCCTGAATTTTATGAACCATCTTATCTCCTAATTTTTCAGTGCAATTCAGTGTTTTTTTTTTTTTTTTTTAACTTCACAAATAATCTGCTGCTCAGAATTGTGTGACAGAGTGCAATTTAGGGTTTAATCCCTGTATTATTTTTTTTTGTGGTTCTGCACTGTTGGGTCCTGCTGCTGTTAACAAATACGTTATTTTTCAGCGGACTGTAGTGCATTTGTCTGCCCTCATACGTGCATAATACATGCCTACATCAAAGCAGTCTACAATTCTGTATCTGTAACAAGTTTAGATACAGGGAAAGTCCTGACTCCTGGCAAAAGTAATCACCTGGTGTTTTTAAAAAATACTATTTTTTTCTGCGTATTGTTGCGCATATTATTGCCCTCATCACTGCATACCGCATACGTACATCCAAGTAGTGTACCATCTTGTACCCGTTAATCTGTCAAGGGCCTACATACTGTGAAAGGACAGCGTAAGTAATCACCTGCTGCTGTTCTAGACAAATACTGTTTAAAGAGTTGTGTAGTGTATTGTAATACCCTCATATACGCACTAAGTATGCCAGGCAGAGAAGTGCCAGGACGTGTACAGAGGAGTGGCGGAGGCATAAATACTTCAGGCAGAGTTGGCAGCAGACTAGGGGGCGAGTCGCAGCGAGAGGCCTGAGCTCCCGTTATCAGCCAGCGGTCGTGTCTTGACCAGCAACCCATCTGCCGTCGTCGATTGGTTAACTTGCTCATCCACATCATCACAAGTGACATCTGACACCCCCAGTCAACAGTCGGTGGGTTCCTCAGACACAACCCTCAGTTGGCATGGCCCAGGAGCAGTCCCTGTCCTCCCATTGCCTTTCTCCTATGCTGTTCCCTCTCCTAGAGAAGTATCTTATGCTGTGGGTTCAGCTCCACAATTCACTGAGGAAGATCTAATAGAGGACAGTCGGCAGCTACTGCCAAGCCAAGAAGAGGGGGAGACATGCGCCGCTTGCTCCGCTAGGCAGCCAAGTAGGGATGCGGAGAGTGACGTGGGAGGCGGTGTTGCAAGGGTTGCAGACACTGTTGGGGAACCTGAGGACATCAGTGACGTGCACACACCTGTTGATGATGCCGATCGCAATTTGGAGCCGGGTGCAGAAGGGGCTTCATAATCATCAGGAGAAGAGAGTTGCAGGTTGCCCTTGAGGCAGCAAGGCAGTAGCACGGTTGGCAGTCAGTGTGGTGGCAGGAGTGGAAATTCAGGAGCCAAACGTGCCCGGGGGAGACCACCTTCTTCGCGGCAGCCTACCTTTCCGGGAGGTAGTGGAACAGGAGTTTCTGGAGATGGTGCCAGTAGCAGTCAATTAGTGGGGACTGCAGGTGAGAGAATCAGCTACTCGGCGGTGTGGAAGTTATTCATCAGGCATCAGCCACATGCAAGATCTGTCGGCAGAAGGTGAAGCGTGGCCAGGGTCCCAATGTTGGCACCACGGCCCTGCATCAACACGTGCTTCGCCACCATAAAGCGGCCTGGGAGAACCGTGGCTCCGATATAGTGGTCCAGCCTGCTGCATCACCCAGAGGCCATCCGCTCCCTCTTTCATCCAGCCAAGGCTCCACCACCTCAGCAGAAGGGAGCTGTGTGTCAAACCCTCATTTTGTCACTCCAGATGCTCCCGCTTCTCCTGCTTTTAGTCAGCCATTCCGCCAACAAGCCATCGGCGAAGCCATGTCAAAGAGACAACAGTATGCGCCCACTCATCCAACGGCGCAGAAGTTGAATGTGCTCCTGTCCAAGTTGCTGGTGCTGCAGTCCCTCCCTTTTCAAGTGGTGGACTCCGCACCTTTCAGAGAATTGATGGCTTGTGCCGAGCCGAGGTGGAGAGTTCCAAGCCATCATTTCTTTGCGAAGAAGGCAGTACCAGCCCTGCATAAGTTTGTACAAGAGAAGGTGGGCCAGTCCTTGAGCCTGTCGGTGTGTTCAAAAATGCACGGCAGCGCCGATGTGTGGAGCTGTAACTACGGGCAGGGACAATACTTGTCTTTTATGGCCCACTGGATAAATGGGGTTCCTGCACAGCCACAACAGCAACTTGGACAGGTCACACAGCTTCCTCCTCAACAGTCTCGCTCTCAGGCAGTTGGTCCTGTTACAGTGTGCGCCGCCGCCTCCTCATCCTCCTCCGTGTTCTCGGCCTCCACTGCACATCTAAATCTCGGTGGCCCTTCATCGTACCATGTGTGTAGGGCATGGCGGTGTCAAGTTGTTCTTCACATGGGAAGAACATCGTGTCCGCGCTGCAACAAGGATGTGTGAAACATGCGCCCTGCATGGCACATGTGTTGAATCTGGTTGTCAAACACTTCCTCGAGTCTTCACCCCATTTGCAAAACATCCTGAAAATGGCAAGGAAACTGTGCATGCACTTCAGCCACTCGTACACCGCCAAGCACACCTTCCTTGAGCTGCAGCGTCAGAACGGTATCCCACAACATAGTCTTATTTGTGACATTGCCACACGTTGGAATTCCACCCTCCATATGTTGGACAGACTATACGAACAAAGAAAAGCAATCACAGATTTCTTGATGATCCAAGCAGATAGGACTACTCCCCTGTGTAACTTCAATGAGAACCAGTGGCAGCTCATACTTGACACCTGCCGTTTGCTGAGGCCCTTTGAGGAAGCCACATTATTTGTAAATCGCCTGGATTACGCCATGAACGAAGTAATTCCACTCCTACATTTCATACAACAAATGATTGAAACGATGGCTGGTCACGGCAATGGAGACGTTGCGCCTACATCTCAAGGCTACATGAGCCCTGTGGGAGCTGAACTGGAGGATGATGATGAGGGGCAGAGCGGAGCACAGTTTAGGTTGGATGAGATGGATGGTGTTTCTAGTCATCGAACAGGAGAGGAGGAGCAGGAGAAGCCAGAGGAGTTGGCGGGTTATGAGGAAGGCGAGACAGAGGACCCAGACCCATTGTGGCAGTATGCAGTGGAGATGGAGGCAGGTAGTCCCTCCGAGTCACTGGCGCAAATGGCACGATGCATGCTCAGTTGCTTGCGTAGTGACCCCCGAATTGTCAAAATTCGTCAGCGGGATTACTTCTGGATCTCCACCTTTTTATTGGACCCTCGCTACAGTCCCAGAATGGGGGGCCTTTTTTTTTTTTTACACCCACTGAAAGGGAGGACAAACTGACCTACTACAGAGATCCTACGTAGTCAGTTGGCTGATGCCCATCGGCCACATGGTCCATCCACTCGCAGGTCTGACTCAGGTGGGGCCTCTGCACTCACCTTCCACTGCCATGGCTGCTGGGGAGGGGAGGGGTGGCAGGAGCAGTACCAGCTCAATCAGCAGCAGCCTGAGTCTACAGTCGCTGATGATTGGCCTTCTTCACCTGCGTAGTGAAGCAACTCATCAGCAGCAGGTAGACATGGACCAGGACCTGAACCAGCAGGTGGTGGCATACCTTGATTTATGGCTGCAACTAGCAGAGTTTGCCCTGTAAAAGCTGTCCTGCCCAGCCAGTAGTGTGCCATCAGAGCGGGTGTTTAATGCGGCCGGGGCCATAGTCACCCCAAGGCGAACTCGTCTGTCCACTAAAAATGTGGAGAGACTGACGTTTGTCAAGATGAATCAGGGATGGATCAGCCAGGATTTCCAGCCACCAATGCCAGATGCCTCAGAGTAGATTGACCATGCTGCTACACCAACACTTCCCAATTATGGTTATGAAACCCTCTTTGGTACTGCGAATGCCTGCTCCTGGTTCATCCTGTGTCTTTCAGGAACTACTTGCCTCACAGATGCTTCGGGCCTTGGCCCTTTAATTTTTGGATGTTTAGCAGTAGCTAAATGCAAATTTCAACATTGATCTTTACATGTAAGGGGTTATGAAACCCTCTTGGGTACTGTGAATGCTTGCTCCTGACTCATCCTGTATCTTTCAGGAACTTAGTTTAGCAGTAGCTAATACATGCTTAATGCTAATTTCAACAATGATCTTTAAATTCTCAGCGCTCTGTTAGGGCCGTTGCCTACCCCGCCGGGGCCGATCAGAGCACCTCACTAAACCATCCAATCGGTAGTAGAGACAGGCGGTGTGTACAAAGGGCAGGGACTTTATGAACCTGAGCTTATGACCCGCACTAAGTTGTGATTCTTCTTTCCTGGCAAATAATTGCAATCCCTGATCCCTATCACGAACAGGGTTCAGCGGGTTACCCGCACCTGTCGGTGAATGATAGGCAAACGCTGGTCCATTCAGTGTAGCGCACGTGCAGCCCCGGACATCTGAGGGCATCACTCACCTGTTATTGCTCGATCTCGCGATTGATCGTGCTCCGTAAGGGGTTATGAAAGCCTCTTGGGTACTGCTGATGCCTACTCCTGACTGCTCCTGTGTCTTTCAGGAACTACTTGCCTTCATGATGCTTCTGGGCTTGGGCCTTTAATTTTACGATTTGTGAAATAGATACATAAATGCTTAATTAAAATTTCAACATTTATGGTGCAATGTATGGGGTTATTAAACCCTCTTGGGTACTATTCAAATTTTATGATTTTCTCAGTAATAAACTTGAATTTTCCAGAATAATAACCATTACACCATTGAATATGGAGATGGATGAACTCTGCTTCTTTATTTCAGAAAACATTACTTTAGAGAAGAATGTCTTTTTGTGGTCCACCATCCTGCATTAGAGAGTCTTCTGGACTTTAGGATATGCGCTTATTCTTTAAACAAAGGTACAAAAAATGGGGCCAGTCAGGGCAATGGAGATGTTGTGTCTACATCTCACAGCCACATGAGCCCTTGGGGGCTTGTTGGATTTGGTCCTTCATACCCACATGCAGGGGTCCGGGCCCCTCAAAGTTCGATTTTAAATTTCCAATAAAAAAAATCATACATTTCAATGGTCTCCTCATGCATCAGCCAACTCCAGGCTGTCTCATTCATGCAATATATGGTTTACTGATGGTGCTGCTGGCCCTGGGTCTGGGAATTTCAAATTTTCTCATAGGTAGCACCCACTATCCAAAATCTTCGGTTTAAATTTCTGAATTCGTCTTTTAATCTTAGGGATTGTGAAGGCCTAGTGCCTACTCATGCTGCCAACACCTTCACGCTATGTCATTCAGCCACTAAATGGTCTCCTCATGCTGCGCCAACACCTCCACGCTGTGTCATTCAGCCACTATATGGTGTCCTCATGCTTCAGCTTCATCCAAGCTGTGTCATTCAGCCACTATATGGTGTCCTCATGCTGCCAACACCTCCACACTGTCATTCAGTCACTATATGGTCTCCTGACACTGATGCCTCCACCAGGCTCTGTCATTGTGCGGCAGTGATTCTAAAAGCGATGCCGGTAATCTGCATGTTGTTCTGAATATCAGTATTATTTCACTACCCCAGCACACTCCATATGCGTTTTAGAACACAGCAAAGTGTTCTATACCCCTATTCAGGCTGTATGTAGGCTAGAAATAGCCTTTTTTTAATATGGATTCGCTACGAAAAAATTCGGATTGGAACAAACTTTTTCAGAAAATTCGGCGTATCGGCCGAATCGAATTTTTAAAAAGTTCGCTCATCTGTACTATACACGTTTATTCCCTTTTTTTTTTTTTTTTTTTTTTTGTATATTTTCTTTTTAGCACACAACATATAACATAAAAATGGGGGGGGGGGGGGTAAAAGAGCAATAGGAGAAAAAAAGAATTATATAGTAAACAAATGCAACAGAGCATTTTATTTAAATTCTCCCTTTGCCTTCAACACACACTCCCTCTTACATACAAACTGCTTCCCCTTATTCCCTCTCCCCAGGCAGCTCTAGCTACTTCCCGACAGAGGAGGAAAGACATTTTTTTTTCTTCAACCCTGCCAAGTTGAGTCTCAAGGTGTGCCCAAATTTTCTCAATCTTCTAGATCTATTATACATTAATCTTTCTATTTGTAAACCCTCCATGATACTAGTTTGTTTGAGTCCTTACTATTTTGGGTATGCCTGTGAGTTCTTGGATTTTCCAATTGCTTGCAATTGTATTTCTTGTTACCGCCAATATATGATAAATTATAGTTTGTTTGCTGGAGTGACGTTGTTTCTAAATGGAACGATAATAGTGCCATTCCTGGTCCCCACTTAATGTTAATGTCTTCTCCCAGTAGTATGGGCAACAATAAATGGATCTTTTACCACAATTTCTGTACCACTATACAGTCCCACCACATGTGTTTCATTGAACCTATTTCTATGTTACAGCGCCAACATAATGGTGATTTACTAGTATTAAATTTTGCCATTTTTACCGGGGTCATACACCATCAATATAACCGCTTACGAGAATTCCAAATGGGACACACAGTGAGAAACTTTGGATGGGATAGAAAATGATTTCCTCCATAGTTCTTCAGAAATATAATAACCTAGATCCCTCTCCCATGTCACTTGGTAGATCATTTTGGTTACAGAAATAGTGGATTGCAAAGCTTTATATGCTCAAGAAATTCCTCCCTTTTCATTCTAAAAAGTAGTCTTCATATGGTGTCCTTTCCCAACTTCCTCCTTTTGAAAAGATGCCATGCAGTGACTCAATTGAAGATATTTAAAAAAATCATGTTATTCCAAAGAGTTTAGAAATTTGTTTGCATGGCAGTAAACAACCATCTTCACTGACATCTCCAAGAGTTGTAATACCTCTGTCAACCCGGATAAATCCGCGGTTGGTAGTAAGTGTTGAATCGCTGCCATTGGATCCTCATTAAGTTTCAAGGGCCCTCATTAAGTTTCAAGGGGTTAATAATTTGTGCTTGCACCGCATATAGCCACACCTCCATACTTGCAGAGAAGGTGGAGCTTCTATTGTTTACACCCTTATTTAAAAGTGCTGATCCCATAGGATTAAACTAAGCAATGTCACCTCATTTATCTGTGATTCTTGTGCTACCCATTGTTTCCCCAAATCATTATGCCACAGTTTCTGTATATGGGTAAGAAATGTTGTTCTGTAATAGAGATCAGGGCATCCTGACCCTCCCTCTTTAATCGGGCGGAATAATATTTTAGCTGCAGTTCGGGGTTTCTTATTTTGCCAGATCAATCTCTGTGTAACTAGTTGGAGAGTTTTAATTACCTGCCTTGGTATCTTTATTGGTAAATTACGGAAGAGGTACAGAATTTTAGGTGGCAACACCATTTTAGTTAGTTATTCTCCCCAACCAAGAGATCGGGACTTTAGAGTAAGTCGCAAGATCAGTATTTATCTTATGTTTTAATCTATATTTATTTTAAGCGAGTGCTGTGGTATCAAAGCTAATTCTATACCCAGCAGAGCTGGGCGGTACGACCAAAAAATGTGTATCACAGTATTTTTGTAACTTATGGCGGTTCCACGGAATATAATAATATTTCTCCCCCCCCCAAAAAAAAAAATCATGTTACCTGCGATCGCTGTTCTGCTTCTCCCCACCCCAATTAATAATCAGCCCAGCACTGCGCTGTCCCAATCGGGGAACTAATCACGTCACCCGCAAGCGCTGCCTTCCTCGTCCTCCTGTATGTTGCGGGCCGCCGGTGCAGGAAATCTGTACTGTACGCTGTATCCCTATGCCCGGGCTGCAAAAGATAAACAAAATAAACTTTATCTCGCCTTCCTACGTCTGCCTCACGCTCTTCCTGGGAATGGGGACGTCGGAGAGCCGTCAGCCTATCACCGGCCGCAGTGATGTTCCGCCTCGGCCGGTGATAGGCTGAGCTCACTGTCATGTAAGGAGGCGGCCAGAGCTCCTTACATGACAGTGAGCTTAGCCTATCACCGGCCAAGGCAGAACATCGCTGCGGCCGATGATAGGCTGACGGCTTTCCAAAGTTCCCTTCCCCAGAAGCAGGTGAGGCCGGTACCTGACCAGCGGGACAAGGTGAGTTTTAGTTTATTTTGTTTATCTTTTGCAGCCTGGGCATAGGGATACAGCGTACAGTACAGATTTCCAGCGGCCTGCAACAAACAGGAGGATGAGGAGGGCAGCACTTGCAGGTGTCATTCGAATAGTACCCCGATGGGGACACCACAGCGCTGGGCTGATAATTAATTGGAGGGGAGAGAAGCAGAACAGCGCTCGAGGGTCACACCTGATTAGTTCCCCGATGTGGGGACAGCGCAGAACTGGGTTGATAATTCATTCCCTCCCGAGGGGGAGGGGCCAAACCGGTATTGCGGTATGGGGAAAAATCGGGCAGGACAAAAATTTTGGTATTCCGTATACCGCCCAACACTAATACCCAGATATGTTTTGAGTTATTTACCCATATAAAGGAGTACTTATGTTCTAGTTTCTTTCTGGTGTCTTTGTTTATATTTAATGAAAGGGCTACTGATTTGGTTGTATTTAGTTTGTAATAGCTTAATCCACTAAAGCATGACAGCAAACTCATTAGACTGTAAAGATGCAACTGGGTCAGTGCAGGAAGTGAGGATGTTGTCGTCAAATAGATTTATTCCGTGGTCTCTGTGGCCTACAGGGATACCCCGTATCCCTGCTGAATCCCGCACTTGTTGAGCCAACGGCTCTATCGCCAGGGTGAATAACAGAGGAGACAGGGGGCACCCCTTTCTTGTACCATTTGAAATACTGAACCTCCTTGAAATTATACCTCCCAAACATACCCTTATACAAGGCTCAGAATAAAGGGCCATAATTGCTGTGATTGTCCCTAAGGGGAACCCAAATTTCCCCAATACGGACCTCAAATATCTCCAATGCACACGGTCAAATGCCTTCTCCGCATCCAACCCCAATAGTAGAGAAGGCATTCAACCGCACCTCACTCCATCGATGAGATTCAAAAGACATTTAGTGCCATCTGCCGATTGGCGCTCTTTTATAAATCCTACCTGGTCTGTATGAATTAATTTAGGCTGTACTTCACTTATCCTAGCTGCTAATACTTTGGCATATAGCTGAATATCCTAATTTAATAAAGATATTGGTCTATAATTAATAGTAGATCTCAAATCTTTCTTTGGGTATTATCACTGCTGCTTCTAACATTTCACCCATTACAGATCCTGTCTGTGAAATTTCATTAAATAGATCTGTGATGTATGGAGAGAGTCTACCAATATGCGTTCTATAAAATTTGCTTATTAGGCCATCTGGTCCTGGTTCCTTCGCTAATTTTAGTAGCCGCACTTGTTTGTTTGTTTCGTGAATGGTTAAGGTTAAGGTCTGCTATAAAAATTCATTTATCAACTCTATAGAAGGCTGTACAGTTTTAGAATCTTCTTTTTAAATTGTAAAGTTTTTCATAATAGCTAGCAAATGCCTCTGCCACCCCTGTCGTATCGTAAACTCTCGTACCTGTAGGTAATGTTTTATATAGGGGATTCTATTATGGTTTCCCCTCTTTTGGATTCGTCTGTCCAAATAGGCTCCTGGTCTATTGGCCAGCCAATATCTGTCTAATTTTCTATTTCTCAATGCTATATCAAATTTGTAGAGATCCATATTGTACAATTCAGTCGTAATATTTGTAATGCGTATTGATATATTGCTATTGTAGGGAATCTTGTTTCTTCTGTGAAGGTCTTTCAATTCTAGTAGTAGTGCTGTTCTTTTGGCTTGGGTTTCTTTTTTATGAAAAGCAGTCTGACTATTTGGCCCCTTACTGACTCTTTAACCCCTTCACGACGAGCGACGTACATGTACGGCGCCGCGAAGTGTCACTTGGCGTGCGGCGACGTACATGTACGTCGCGGGGTTCCGGGAGCGCCGCGTCACCGGTAGCGGTGATCGGGCCGGGATGACTGCTGTTATCTAACAGCAGGCATCCCGGCACATCGCCGAGGGGGGTCCTGAGACCCCCCCCCCCCCCATGACCGCGATGCGCGCAAATCGCAGGTCAATTCAGACCTGCGATCTGCACGATTCTGGGTCATACGGGTCACTGGTGACCCGGAAAATAAGAGTGATCGGGTGTGTCCGAGACACCCTCGATCCCCCTAAAGGGATAGGAGTTTGGCAGGGGTGCCACCCCTCCTATCCCTGCTATTGGTCGGCCGAGCGACCGACCGTTAGCAGACCGGGGGAGGGGGGGGGGGGGTTAAAGTTCGGTTCCCCGCTTTGCCCACCTATCGGTGTCCGGGTAAAACGGGGGAACCGTCCAGGGAAGGTCGGCGCCGAAGGTCCCTACCTGGATCCCGGATCCCCGTTCGCGATCCTCCCCCACGAGCGGCGGTGGCAGCAATACTTCCGGGTCCTGCTAGGTGAGTTGTTGCCTAGCAACATCCGGAGGGCCACAGTTTACAGTGGTCTCTAAACCGTGGCCCTCAGATGTTGCAAAACTACAACTCCCAGCATGCCCAGACAGCTTTTTGCTGTGTGGGCATGCTGGGACTTGTAGTTTTGCAATATTTAAAGGGGTTCAGGTTGTAGATCACTAAATGGTCTCAAACTGTAGCCCTCCAGATGTTGCAAAACTACAACTCTCAGCATGCCCAGACTGCAGTTTGCTGTCTGGGCATGCTGCGAGTTGTAGTTTTGCAACATCTGGAGGGCCACAGTTTTGAGACCACTGGACAGTGATTTACAACTTGAACCCCTCTAAATCTTGCAAAACTACAACTCCCAGCATTCAGGAACAGCATAAGGCTGTCTTGGCATGCTGGGAGTTGCACTTGCGTGCCTCCAGCCGTTGCATAACTACATCTCCCCTTCCGCAATCAGTACATGCTGGGAGTTGTAGTTTTGCAACAGCTGGAGGCACACTGGTTGGAAAATACGGAGTTAGGTCATAGAACCTAACTCAAGGTTTTCCAGCGGGGGGGCGTCCAGCTGTTGCAAA
Source organism: Hyla sarda (assembly GCF_029499605.1). Lineage (NCBI taxonomy): Eukaryota > Metazoa > Chordata > Amphibia > Anura > Hylidae > Hyla > Hyla sarda. The sequence continues at coordinate 191,258,143 of NC_079192.1, read as the reverse complement.
ACTACAACTCCCAACATGTATGGTCTGTCAGTGCATGCTGGGAGTTGTAGTTTTGACCCCCCCCCCTCCCATGTGAATGTACAGGCTACATTCACACTGGCGGCAGATTACAGCGAGTTCCCGGCTACAAATTTGAGCTGCGTCAAATTTTCCGCCGCAGCTCAAACTCCTAGCGGGAGGCTCTGTAATCCGCCGCCAGTGTGAATGTAACCTAAAAACACTACACTACACTAACATAAAATAAAGAGTAAAACACTACATATACACACGTACACTGCCCCCCGACCACCCCCCTCCCCAATAAAAATGAAAAACGTATTGTACGGCAGTGTTTCTAAGATGGAGCCTCCAGCTGTTGCAAAACAAAAACTCCCAGCATTTCTGGACAGCAATTGACTGTCCAAGCATGCTGGGAGTTCAGCAACAGCTGGAGGCACCCTGTTTGGGAATCACTGGCATAGAATACCCCTATGTCCACCCCTATGCAAGTCCCTAATTCAGGCCTCAAATGCACATGGCGCTCTCACTTTGGAGCCCTGTCGTATTTCAAGGCAACAGAATAGGGTCACATATGGGGTATCGCCGTACTCGGGAGAAATTGCCTAACAAATTTTGGGGGGCTTTTTCTCCTTTTACCCCTTATGAAAAGGAACAGTTGGGGTCTACACCAGCATGTTAGTGTAAAAAAATAAACATTTTTACACTAACATGCTGGTGTTGCCCTATACTTTTCATTTTCACAAGAGGTAAAAGGGAAAAACGCCCCCCAAAATTTGTACCGCAATTTCTCCCGAGTACGGAGATACCCCATATGGGGGCGCACAACAAGGCCCAGAAGGGAGAGTGCGCCATGTACATTTGAGGTGATTTGCACAGGGGTGGCTGATTGTTACAGCGGTCCTGACAAACGCAAAAAAAAAAAAAAAACACACCCACATGTGACCCTATTTTGGAAACTACACCCCTCACGGAATGTAATTAGGGGTACAGTGAGAATTTACACCCCACAGGTGTCTGACGGATCTTTGGAACAGTGGTCCGTGAAAATGAAAAATTTTGCAAAGCCCACTGTTCCAAAGATCTGTCAGACACCAGTGGGGGTAAATGCTCACTGTACCCTCATTACATTCTGTGAGGGGTCTAGTTTCCAAAATGTTATGCCATGTGGGTTATTTTGCTGTTCTGGCACCATAGGGGCTTCCTAAATGCGACATGCCCCCCGAGCAAAATTTGCTCTCAAAAAGCCAAATATGACGCCTTCTTTTCTGAGCATTGTAGTTCGCCCGCAGTGCACTTCAGGTCCACTTATGGGGTACCTCCATACTCAGAAGAGATGGGGTTATAAATTTTGGGGGGTCTTTTCTGCTATTAACCCTTGCAAAAATTTGAAATTTGGGGGGAAACCCACATTTTAGTGAAATTTTTTTAATTTTTATTTTTTTACATATGCAAAAGTCGTGAAACACCTGTGGGGTATTAAGGCTCATTTTATTCCTTGCTATGTTCCTCAAGGGGTCTAGTTTCCAAAATGGTATGCCATGTGTTTTTTTTTTTTTTGCTGCTCTGGCACCATAGGGGCTTCCTAAATGCGACATGCCCCCCAAAAACCATTTCAGAAAAACGTAGTCTCTAAAATCCCTTTGTCGCTCCTTCGTTTCTGAGCCCTCTACTGCGCCCGTCGAACACTTTACATAGACATATGAGGTGTGTCCTTACTCGAGAGAAATTGGGCTACAAATATAAGTATAAATTTTCTCCTTTTACCCCTTGTAAAAAATTCAAAAATTGGGTCTACAAGAACATGCGAGTGCAAAAAAATGAAGATTTTGAATTTTCTCCTTCACTTTGCTGCTTTTCCTGTGAAACACCTAAAGGGTTAAAACATTTACTGAATGTCATTTTGAATACTTTGGGGGGTGCAGTTTTTATAATGGGGTCATTTATGGGGTATTTCTAATATGAAGACCCTTCAAATCCACTTCAAACCTGAACTGGTCCCTGAAAAATTGCGAGTTTGAAAAATTTGTGAAAAATTGGAAAATTGCTGCTGAACTTTGAAGCCCTCTGGTGTCTTTCAAAAGTAAAAACTCGTCAATTTTATGATGCAATCATAAAGTAGACATATTGTATATGTGAATCCAAAAAAAAAAATATTTGGAATATCCATTTTCCTTACAAGCAGAGAGCTTCAAACTTAGAAAAATGCAAAATTTTTATTTTTTTTCATAAAATTTTGGGATTTTTCACCAAGAAAGGATGCAAGTTACCACAAAAATTTACCACTATGTTAAAGTAGAATATGTCACGAAAAAACAATCTCCGAATCAGAATGATAACTCAAAGCATTCCAGAGTTATTAATGTTTAAAGTGACAGTGGTCAGATTTGCAAAAAAGGGCTTCGTCCTAGAGGTGAAAATGGGCTCCGTCCTTAAGGGGTTAAAGGCGCACCACAGCATGGATGTTGAGGATACTGAGTTATTTATTTAAAAAAATTAGTCAATAAAAGCTGCTGTGGGCTCTTTAAATCTTTCCTTCAAAATTATATGAGGGCTCGCCCTCCACAGCCTTTTTGGAGTGCTAATACCAGCCTCTCTTAATGTCAGCATGGTCGGACCATGTTGTGGTTTTAATTTGACTGTAGTGCTGACTGTAATAGGGTTCTACTCGTAAGAAAATAAATTTGTGTATAAATTTTATACACATGTGAGAAAAAAGTAAAATCAGCTTCTGTCGGATGTTGAACCTGCCAAATGTCATAAAGGTCCTACTGAGAAATGATCTTTGTAAAAGATGTTGGTTCTTTTAAAAGTATTTTGGATGTAAAGTCTACTGAAGGCCAGACCGTTTTGTTAAAGTCTCCCATTACCGCCACATTATCTTTAGGGGAAAAGGCTGCTCTATTTAGTACCAAACGCAAGAATTTATCTTGCTTAGAATTAGGGGCATAGATTCCTATAAGCACATATTAAGTCCTATTGATTTTACATTTTAAAATCACATATCTGCCCTCCATATCAGTCTCTACCACTGGATCTTTTATTGATAGGGATTTATTGATTTATCAATGCCACTCCTTTTTTACCTGGAGCAGGTGTTTCCCTTTTGTGTGTATTGGAACTAAACCAAAAATGAGGCACAAAAGCAAATTGGACCCAAGAATGGGTTGGACAAAGTTATTGGCACTCTTTCAAAATTGTTTCGAGCATGTGATGCTCCTTAAAATTCACATGGGGCAAGTAACGGGTGTGGGCAATATAAAAAATCACACCTGATAAAAATCACACCTGATAAAAAGGAGAGAAGTTCACTTAGTCTTTGCGTTGTGTGTCTGTGTGTGCCACACTAAGCATGGACAAGAGAACTGTCTAAGGACTTGAGAACCAAAATTGACAAATAATATCAACAATCTCACGGTTACAAGTTAATCTCCAGAGATCTAGATTTGCCTTTGTCCACAGTGCGCATATCAAGAAGTTTCCAATCCATGGCACTGTAGCGAATTTCCCTGGGGTGGACGGAAAAGAAAAATTGAAAGGTTTCAACGCAGGATTGTCCGGATGGGGGATAAGCAGCCCCAAACAAGTTCCAAAGAGAGTTTGCGCTGACACTGATGCTCCCTGAGCCTGCAGGACAGCTTATCCACCATCCAGACTATCCTGCGTTGACACCTTTCATCAGTTTTTCTCTTCCGTCCATGCCCTGGGAGATTAGCTACAGTGTCATGGGTTGCAAACTTATTGATGATGTTGCACACTGTGGACAAAGGCAAATCTAAATCTCTGGAGATGAACTTGAGAACCAAAATTGTGGAAAAATAACAATCTCAAGGTTACAAGTCCTCAGACAGTTCTCTTGTCCTCTTTCTGTTGTCCATGCTTAGTATGGCGCGCACACACAGACACACAATGCAAAGACTAAGTGAACTTCTCTCCTTTTTATCTGCTTTCAGGTGTGACTTTTTTATATTGCTCACACTTGTTACTTGCCCCAGGTGAGTTTAACCCCTTAAGGACTAAGGGCGTATGGGTATGCCCGTGGGAATTTCGTCCCCGCCGCTAGCCGGTCGGGGATCGGACTGGGACACCTGCTGAAATCCTTCAGCAGGCATCCCGGCACATCGCCAAGGGGGGTCCTGAGACAGGCGATCTGGGGGTCCTCAATTCAGACCGTGATCTGCAGTGATTCCCGGGGCAAACGGGTTTCCGGTGACCCGGAAAATAAAGGGGATCGGGGCTGTCCAAGACACCCCAATCCCCCTGAAGGGATAGGAGGGAGGTTGCAGGGGTGCCACCCCTCCCTGGGATGTGGAATTCCTATCGCCCGACGCCCGTGACATGCAGTTTCGGGTGCTGGGCAGGTAAATTTTTCCGGCCCTTAGCCCGGCTTCGGGCAAGCAGGGCCGGACCTGACAATCGCTGCGGCGCTCTGCAGTCTGCAGTCTGTATGGAGCAGGCTTCAGACTCTGCAGCCCCCGGCTGTAAAAACTTTCGTCCTCTGAATGCAGAGCAGGGGGAGGGGAGATGAGAAGCTGTGCACGTCATCTCTCCCCTGCTCTGCCTTCATTCTCCCCATGCAGATCTGCGTTCTCTGCCTTCGCTCCACACAGCTCTAGCTTCGGAGAGCTGAGGGGAGGAGCGGACGCAAGTCTGCAGGGGGCGCAAGTTTCCAGCCAGCATGTGGCGCTCAGCAGTCCTGTATGGAGCGGGCTCCGGACCCCTGCCCGCTCCATACTCTGCAGCCCCCGACTGTTTTCAGCAGCCGGGGGCAGCCGCTAATAGCCAGCATGCAGCGATCGCTGCGGCCGGCTATTAACCCTTTTAGATCGCCGCTGACAGCGGCGTATAAAAGGGACCTGTGAATGCTAGCTGGTGGTCTAGTGGGGTGGATCGTCTCCTAGGACTGTATCCACCTTTTCTAGCCCACGGGAGCACCTGAAAGCTGAACTAATTTATGCAGGATAAGTCATCAACTGCCGAGCCGAGAAGTTTGTGACTAATCGAATTTACTGTAAGTTCGCTCATCTCTAGTATTTATGGCTATTATAGGGCAAGGAGGAAAAAAATCAGAGCGTAAAAGCGAAAATTGGCCCGGACAAGTGGATAGTCATGAGGGACAAGTAGATTTTGCTCCATTTTAGTCCTGCGAACTAGTAGTTTTTTAAATAAAATTTCCACACCCCTGCCTCCTATCCCTGCTATTGGTGGGTCAAAGGCGACCGACCAATAGCAGATCGGGGGCGGGGGGTTAAAGTTCAGTTCCCCCGTCCTGCCCACCCACAGTAGTGGAGAGCGGGGGAACAGACGGTGACTGGCACCGGAGGTCAATTACCATCGGCGGTGGCAGCGGGCGACGATCGGCAGGCGGTGATTACATGTGGCTGGCTCCCTGCTGCAGACTCCGAAAGCCGGTGAGTTGCCTAGCAACATCTGAAGGGCAACAGTTTGGAGACCACTGTACAGTGGTCTCTAAACTGTAGCCCTCCAGATGTTGCAAAACTACAACTCCCAGCATGCCCAGACAGCTGTTTGGGCATGCTAGTATTTGTAGTTTTGCAACATCTGGAGGGCCACAGTTTGGAGATCACTGTGCAGTGGTTTCTAAACCATGGCCCTCTAAATCTTGCAAAACTACAACTCCCAGCATGCAGGAACAGCAAACAGCTGTCTCACCATGCTTGTAGTTGTAGTTGCGTACCTCCAGCTGTTGCATAACTACATCTCCCAGCATGCCCTTCGGCGCTCAGTACATGCTGGGAGTTGTAGTTTTGCAACAGCTGGAGGCACTCAGGTTGGAAAATGGTGAGTTAGGTAACAGAACCTAACTGAAGGTTTTCCAACCAGTGTGCCTCCAGCTGTTGCAAAACTAAACTCCCAGCATGCACGGTCTGTCAGTGCATGCTGGGAGTTGTAGTTTTGCAACAGCTGGAGGTTTGCCGTCCCCCCACCCCCAATGTGAATGTACAGGGTACATGAAGCAGGAAACTCGCTGTAAACCCGCCCGTGTATATGTACCCTGTACATTCACATTGGGGGGCAAACCTCCAGCTGTTGCAAAACTACAACTCCCAGCATGCACTGACAGACCGTGCATGCTGGGAGTTTAGTTTTGCAACAGCTGGAGGCACACTGGTTGGAAAACCTTCAGTTAGGTTCTGTTACCTAACTCACCATTTTCCAACCTGAGTGCCTCCAGCTGTTGCAAAACTAAACTCCCAGCATGCACGGTCTGGTCCCCCCCCCCCAATGTGAATGTACAGGGTACATATACACGGGCGGGTTTACAGTGAGTTTCCTGCTTCAAGTTTGAACTTCAGCAAATTTTCCGCCGCAGCTCAAACTCCTAGCGAGAAATTCACCGTAAACCCCCGTCTGTGTGAATGCACCCTGATAACACAATATTTCAAGGAAACAGTTTAGGGCCACATATGGGGTATTTCTGTTCTTGGGAGCAATTGCACTACAAATTTTGGGGGGCTTTTTCTCCTTTTACCCCTTATGAAAAGGAAAAGTTGGGGTCTACACCAGCCTGTTAGTGTAAAAAAATTAAAAATGTTTACACTAACATGCTGGTGTTGCCCCATACTTTTTATTTTCACAAGAGGTAAAAGGGGGGGGGGGGTGAAAAGACCCCCAAAATTTGTAACGCAATTTCACCACATTACGGAAATACCCCATATGTGGACGTAACATGTTCTGCAGACTCACAACCAGGCTCAGGAGTGAGTGTGTACTATGTACATTTGAGGCCTGAATTGGTGATATGCAAAGGGGTGGCTGATTTTACAGCGGTTTTGGAAACTACACCCCTCACAGAACGTAACAAGGGGTATAGTGTGCCTTAATACCCCACAGTTGATTGACGAATTTTCGTTTTAAAGTTTGATGGGAAAATGAGAAAAAAATGAACTATAAAATGCTGGTGTTACCCTAAATTTTTCATTTTCAGGGAAAATAGGAAAAAAAGCCCCCCAAAATTTGTAACCCCATGTCTTCTGAGTAAGAACATACCCCAAATGTGGATGTAAAGTGCTCTGAAGAAGAGAAGGAGCGCCATTGGGCTTTTGGATAGAAAATTTGTCCTGAACTGAAGGCCACGTGTGTTTACAAAGCCCCCATAGTGCCAAAACAATGGACCCCCCCACATGTGACCCCATTTTGCAAACTACACCCCTCACAGAATGTTATAAGGGGTACAGTGAACATTTACGCCCCACAGGTGTCTGACAGATTTTTGGAACAGTTGTCAGTGAAAATGAACAATTCTATTTTTCATTTGCACAGGCCACTGTTCCAAAGATCTGTCAAACGCCAGTGGGGTGTAAATGCTCACTACACCCCTCACAGAATTTAATAAGGGATGCAGTTTCCAAAATGGGGTCATATGTGGGGGTCCACTGTTCTGACACCACGGGGGCTTTGTAAATGCTCTCTCCTAACAAATTCTCTCTCCAAAAGCCTAATGGAGCTCCTTCTCTTCTGAGCATTGTAGTGTGGCCGCAGTGCACTTGATGTCCACACATGGGGTATTTTCATACTCAGAAGAAATGGGGTTACAAATTTTGGGGGGCATTGTCTCCTATTATACCCCCTGTAAAATTTTTGGGGAAAAACCTGCATTTTAGTGATTTCCCCCCCCCCATTTACACATCAAACACCTGTGGGGTGTTAAGGCTCACTGTAGCCCTTGTTCCATTCCTCGAGGGGTGTAGTTTCCAATTGTCTTCTGCCATGTCGCTCCTTCCCTTCTGAGCCCTCTAGTGCACCCATGGAGCACTTTACATCCACATATCAGATATTTCCTTACTCAAGAGAAATGGGGTTACAAATTTTGGGGGATTTCTCTCCTTTTTAACCCGTGTAAAAATTCAAAAAATGGCTCTGCAAGAACATGCAAGTGTTAACAAAACAAAAAAATGAAGATTTTTTTTAATTTTCTCCTTCACTTGGCTGCTATTCCTGTAAAAAACCTAAAGGGTTAACAAACTTTCTGAATCTCATTTTGAATACTTTGAGGGGTGCAGTTTTTATAACTGGGTCATTTATGGGGTATTTCTAACATGAAAGCCCCTCAAATCCACTTCAAAACTGAACTGGTCCCTGAAAACTTCAGATTTGGAAATTTTCGTGGAAAATTGCTGCTGGACTTTGAAGCCCTCCGATGTCTTCCAAAAGTAAAAACCTGGCAACTTTTTGATGCCAACATAAAGTATACATATTGGGGGAGATTTATCAAAACCTGTCCAGAGGAAAAGTTGCTGAGTTGCCCATAGCAACCAATCAGATTGCTTCTTTAATTTTGCGCAGGCCCTTTTAAAAATGAAAGAAGCGATCTGATTGGTTGCTATGGGCAACTGGGCAACTTTTCCTCTGGACAGGTTTTGATAAATCTCCCCCATTGTATATGTGAATCAATATATCATTTGGAATTTCCTTTTTTCCTTACAAGCAGGGAGCTTCAAAGTTAGAAAAATGCTAAATTTTCAACATTATCATGACATTTTGGGATTCTTCACCAAGAAAGGATGCAAGTAACGAGGAAAATTTACCACTATGTTTAAAGTAGAGTATGTCGCGAAAAACATTCTCGGAATCAGAATAATCGGTAAAAGCATCCCAGAGTTATTAATGTATAAAGTGACAGTGGTCAGAATGGCAAAAAAGGGCTCAGTCCTTAAGGGGTTAAAGGAGCATCACATGCTTGAAACAATCTTATTTTTCCACAATTTTGAAAGGGTGCTAATAATTTTGTCCAGACCATTTATGGAGTTTGGTGTGACATTATGCCCAATTTGCTTTTTTTCCTCCCTTTTTTGGTTTAGTTCCAATAAACACAAAGGAAATAAACGTGTCTAGCAAAACATGTTACTGCAATCCTTTTCTGTGAGAAATACTTCATTTTCTTGAAAAATTTCAGGGGTGCCAACATTTACGGCCATGACTGTGTATGTGTGTATGTATGTGTATGTGTGTATGTGTGTGTGTGTGTATATAATTTTTTTTTATTTTAGTGTGTGTAAATAAATACTTTACTAATACTTTCATTTAGAATCTGGACATTTCCTAGCAAAGTAGCCTTATCTCTACTTGGTGTCGTTCTCTGCTTGTTGTTAGTGAATGAAACATTAATTTTACATTTTTGTTTCTGAAACTCATTAAAGGGGTACTCCGGTGCTTAGACATCTTATCCCCTATCCAAAGGATAGGGGATAAGATGCCTGATCGAGGGAGTCCCACCGCTGGGGACCCCCGTGATCTTGTACGCGGCACCCCGTTTATAATCAGTCCCCGGAGTGTGTTCGCTCCGGGACTGATTACCAGCGACTACAGGGCGGGCGGTGTGTGACGTTATAGCTGATAGCTGTCACGCCCCCTCCCGTAGGATTGCATTGAGGGGCGGAGCATGACCTCACACGGGGGCGTGACGTTACATGCCGCCTGCCCTGTAGTCGCCGATAATTGGTCCCGGAGTGAACACTCTCCGGGGACTGATTACAAACTGGGTGCTACGTGCAAGATCACGGGGGTCCTCAGCGGCGGGACTCCCTCGATCAGGCATCTTATCCCCTATCCATTGGATAGGGGATAAGATGTCTAAGCACCGGAGTACCCCTTTAAAACATTACTACAACTACTGCTAGGTTTCAGAGCTTTTCATTATGCAAAAGTTAGAATAAGTCAGAGTTTACATTTATGTCGGTGATCCATTCGGAACTAGGCCACAAAGTCAGTTCCAGTGACAAACTGACCTAG
>NC_079192.1:191240893-191243393 GCF_029499605.1 Hyla sarda | reverse complement strand
CAGTGTCTAAAGGGATCTTATATCCATCCCTGGTGGTCTAGTGTGGGGAATCAGACTATTTTGGTTGAAATTATTTCATCTACCAGGACAAGTTGATTTTCTTGAGGGATAAGTAGATTGTGTTCCACTTTAGTCCCTTGGACAAGTAGTTTTTTTTTATTTTTTTTATTTCCACACCCCTGATATATAATCGCATTTATCGGGGTATACCACGCACCGGCCTATAACACGCACCCTCATTTTACCAAGGATATTTGGGTAAAAAAAGTTTTTTACCCAAATATCCATGGTAAAATGAGGATGCGTGTATACCCAGATACACCCCCAGGAAAGGCAGCGGGAGAGAGGCCCTGCTGCCGGCCCTTCTCTCCCCCTGGCTATCGGCGCTGCTGCCCGTTCTGTCCCCCTGACTATCGGTGCCGGCGCCCCAATGCCGGCGCCAATAGCCAGGGGGAGAGAAGCGGCGCCGACAGCAATGCTGCCCCGTTGCCTCCCCCCCCCAATCCCCGGTTGCATAATTACCTGTTGCCGGGGTCGGGTTCGCGCTGCTTCAGGCCTCCGGCGTGCGTCCCCTGCGTCGTTGCTATGCGCTGCCCGGCGCATGACGTCAGTGCGCCGTGCAGTGCATAGCAACGACGCAGGGGACGCACGCCGGAGGCCTGAAGCAGCGCGGACCCGACCCCGGCAACAGGTAATTCTGCAACGGGGGATGGGGGGGAGACAATGGGGCAGCGGTGTCGGCAATGGGTGCCGCTGCCCCTTCTCTCCCCCTGGCTGTCGGCATCGGCACCGATAGGGGGACAGAACGGGCAGCGGCGCCGATAGCCAGGGGGAGAGAAGGGCCGGCAGCAGGGCTCTAGACCCCAGGAAAGGCAGGGGGAGAGAAGCGGACAGCGACTGCCTCTCTACCGCTGCCTTTCCTGGGGGTGTATCGGCGTATAACACGCACATAGACTTTAGGCTAAAAATTTTTGCCTAAAAAGTGCGTGTTATACGGGGTGTGTATATATCTATCTATCTATTCATCTATCTATCTATCTATTCATCTATCTATCTATTCATCTATCTATATAATATCTATATAATTATATATAATATATATAATATATATAATATATATTATATATATATTATATATATTATATATATATATTATATATATATATATATATATATATATATATTATATATATATATAATATATTATAATATATATATATATATATATATATATATATATATATATATATATATATATATATATATAATATTTAATTATTCATCGGTAGTTGCATTATCTTGTAATACCTTTTTTTTTTTTTATAACCATTTCTGAGCTCACAAGGAGAAAACACATGTTCTATCTCACAAAATATGCAGGGGTTAAAACGTGTGGAGAAGGGACATTAAGTTGGGCCATAAATGTATAGCTATAGGACGATGGATACAGAAAAGGATGAGGGGGTGGGAGGGGGGGGGGGGCTGGCGAGCAGAGGTGAGAACACACTGGACAGAGGAGAAAGGACAATTTTACTACAGAACCATAGACTGAAGATAAGACTTAGACAGGGGAGGGGGAGCAGGGGTGTAATGGTGTTAGAGCAGGGAGAGGGAAGACAGTTTAGCAAAGGTTATAGGAAATTTTGATAATTGGAAAAGAAGCTTAAATCCACATTAAGTACTCTGTTCTTGGAGTCATAAAAAAACTATCATTTTGGCTTCAAATGTCTTTCTTTCCTGGATGTTCTTGAAGTTTCCTTTCAGGATCTTGATTTTGAGGGCCTGTAGGGAGTGACCTGTTTGGGTGAAATGGTGTCCAACTGGGGTGCGATAGTCCTTTTCTCCCTTGATGGACGATCTGTGGAGGTTCATCCTTTTATTGAGTGTCTGACTGGTCTCACCAATGTAACATCCCAGGTCACACTTGGTGCATTGTATCATGTGGACTACATTCTCTGTGGTGCAGGAGTATTGTCCCTTGATGTTGTATGTCTTGTTGTGGGAGGCCTCAGAATTTGTGCAGATGTGTTGACAGAGTTTACAGCGCGGTTTGGCGCAGGGTTTGGTCCCATTGTCTGTATCTGATGTTTCTGTGGATAGTTTCCTGTTGACCAGCTTTTGTTTTAAGTTGGGTGGTTGTCTGAAGGCCAAGATGGGTGGTTCAGGAAAGATTTGCTTTAACACCTCATCTTCTGCTAGTATTGGCTGCAGGTCCTTGATGATTTTGCGTATTTCCTCAAGGGTGGGATTGTATGTGGCTACCAGTGGTATGCGTGATGAGGTTTGTTTCTCTCTGTATTGCAGCAGGTGTTCACGTGGTGTTTTAAGAGCAGAGTGGATTTTCTTATGGATGGTCCTTGGTTTGTAATATTTTTGTTTAAATTTCTCAGCTAGCGTTTGTAGATGTGTGTCTCTGTCATCAGGGTTGGAGCAGATGCAGTGGTACCTGATGGCTTGGCTGCATATGATGCCTTTCTTGGTGTGGAACGGATGGGAACTT